>NW_026083245.1:0-51989 GCF_020184175.1 Aphis gossypii
GTAAGAGATAACTCAAATTTTTTAATAATACTAAAACAAGATGATACAAATTTACGACATATATTCAATGATCATTCGTCTACAGATATGGATTTCATTGAATTTCGGAAAATTTCCCATTTATGTTGGAATCACAGTGATTATGGGTTTATGGTTATTGATAAAACTCGGGAAATGAATGAAGAAGATATAGATGTGGTTTTCATACTTTTATTAAAATAAAATAAATGTAAGTATAAATATAAATATTAAGTATAACTGAAATTATATACATTGTGTTGTCAATGGTCATACGATACAGTTATATTCATTATTCACATTATTATTTGAAATGATTAAAGAAAAAGTTTTATTGGAAAATTTAATAACCTCAAAAAAAAATATATAAAACGAAAAATAATGGAAATGAAACGTGGTATCATAGATTCCGACAACTATTTTCGTGAAGCATTTAAACCAATAATAGAACCATTGAGCAACCAAACAGAAAAGAATACACAACCGGCTGATGAAATAAAACCGGAAACTTCAGACGTTAGTGATGATGATAATGATAACGAATTAAATTCATCATTTTCAATTTTTTTCAATAAACGCCCTACATCAAAACGATATGATAAATCATATGGTATGTATTATGATAAAGCCAGTGATTCATATAAAATAGGAGGCCACTCTGTAACTTTTAGTCATGATAACTTACAGTTATTTAATAAGTACTATCCATGGACTGAAGGACTATGGTCTTTACTATGTGAGAAAGAATCAAAAAATACAACTCTACAAGATATGGAATCTTATTACGATATTTTAAAAACTTCACGAGCTCATTTAAAAACAGATGGGAAACCTAAAATCTCAAGTTTCATAAATGGACGAATGTTGTAAAACCTCCATACGATAGAATGAAAAATGAGGAAAAGCAATTAAACGAAAAAATAGATAAAATTAATAACTCAAGAACTCCTCGATTAAGTTTAACACAAATTACCGATCATTTCTCTAGATCTAACACTAAACGTAGTAATATTCATAATAATACAACTATACCAAATGATCCATTTGAATTTCGTCCAACAGCAAACAGTTCTATGACTACAGATCCAAAAAATGAAAAAATGTTTAATTTTACTGCAACCCCAAAGGTTAAGAGAGGTTCTGGTTTATATAAAGATGTAATACCTCAAACACAATTAGTTTATTATGACGATCCGAATGAACTAGTAACTAGATTAAATCTTCTAACATCATCACAAAATGTTGGTAATACTGGTGTCAATAATGAAATTATATCAATTTTAGAAGAATTACGCGAGAGAAATATTATAGTATAATGACAATCTTAACCAGTTTAGCTGAGGAGTTACATGGACCAGCGAGAAAAATATTTCCTAGACGAAGCGTAGTAACACGGTTTAAAGATGATCTCTGGCAAGCTGATTTAATAGACATGCAACCACATTCTAGACAAAATAATGGTTTTAAAAACCTTAACTTGGTGTTGTATCTTTTTAGATACACAAAGTTTGTCAATTTTTATACGGAATCCGATTTAACATATTTTTATTTTTCTTATTTTTACACACTGATAAATATCATATTTACCATATGTATGAGCTATGATAACGTCACCATGATTATTTGGAGGGAAATTGGTTGTTTTTTTTTTATCATTTTTAAGATATTGATTACGACACAAACGTAACAATTTGAACTGTCAATTGCATCAAGCTTATCTGCATTAAATGAGTAATAATTGCATTAAATTAGTTAAGGTGAGTATAGTTATCATTTGTACGTATAGTTTTTGTTGATATTTGCAATACTTTTTGTTTTATACGTATCGTAAAAATATGTATCTAAAAAGATACATTACTAGAATACTCTATTTCTGTTTATATTTTACTTGTATCTAAAAAGATACATTGCTAGGAATATCTATTTCAGTTTTTTTTTTACTTGCATCCAATAATATACATTAATAGGAGTATCTATTTCAGTTTTTTTTTGTTATTAATAAAATGGAATAATATGTATTACAAAATATAAATATATTTTTCTATAATTCTAAATCTGAACTTATTTTTATAGATATATCATATTTATAAAAATGATACGCCGCAGTAGAACACTTAAAATGTTAGCAATGGTCCCACCCGAGGATAGTGGTGAAAGTTCTGATGAAGACATTATAGAAGAAGTAGAATCACCACTACCTCCAGAGGCAATTGAGGAAGATATAGATCATTTTTTAAGAGATATAGAGCTAAATCCACTTGATGAGGTTAATTTTTAAATTAAAATTTATTTTTCTTTAGCATAGTTTTACTTTTTTTTAATATTTATAGTTTTTTGAAGAGATTGACTTTGCAGCTAATAGTTTACAGGATATTATTTTTGAACCACAGAAGTGCTTACAGAAGTACCACAAGTTCTGTCTCTTAGTCATTCATCTCCTGAATTTAATTTATGTACACCTAATCCATCTTTTCCAGTTAGAAAATCTAAACGTTTGGTAAATTCAAAACAAACTCCTCCTATACTATTACCAAGTTTGATTTTAGAAACAACAACAGAGTGTCACAATACTCCTAAACAGAAAATAAAATAAAAGTAAAGTTGAACACATAAAGTTTAATTGGGTGAATGGAAATAAAATGGATTTTTAAGTTGATATTTCTTATAATGACTATGTTTCCCAACAAGATTATGTATTGACTCCATTTTAATATTTTGATAATTTTTTTTCTGAAGATTTATTTCAACATATTAAAGAACAAACTAACCTTTACACTTCTCAAAAAGAAGCAAAACCAATTAATATCACTGATGATGAGCTAAAAGATTTCATAAGTATAGAGTTATGGATGGGGGTGGTCAAGTTTCCTGCGTATACTGATTATTGGTCAAATCTTATAGGTTATGAAAAAGTTAGTAAAATTATGTCACTAAAAAAATACTAGAAAATACTTAAAAGTATACACTTTAATAATAATGAAGAGTACAATCCACATGAAAGATTTTATTAAGTACAACCATTGTTAGATATTATACGTAGAATCTGTTTGAAACAAGAGCAATGAAAACAATTTTCAATAGACGAAATGATGATACCATACAAAGGTAAAAAAGCTGGAAGTCGTATGCAGTACATAAAATCAAAACCTAAGAAATGGGGATTCAAGTTTTTTGTGAGAACTGGAATCAACGGTATGGTATATGATTTTTTTCCCTACAGTGGTGAAACTACATTTGATAAATTTACTTTTAGTAATTATGAAAATAAGTATTTTGGACTTGGCCCCAAGGTAATACTTGCATTGGCAAACATTATACCTAATAAAAGTTTGAGTGTTTTATATTTTGATAACTTTTTTACCACCCTTGAGTTAATTTATCATTTAAGAAAAAAATATGGTATACTAAGTTTAGGAACTGTACAAGAAAATAGACTTCGTAATTGCCCACTGTTAAAAGAAAAAGAACTTAAAAAAAAGGAAGAGGAAGTTTTAGTTGTAAATGTGATAAAAAAAAAAGGTCTTAGCTCTTAAATGGCTAGATAATAAACCAGTTTGTTTAGTCAGTTCTTTTGTATCCTTACACCCCATTAAGACAATAAAAAGGTATTCAAAGGTTACAAAAAGTTATGTAGATGTATCATTACCTAAAATAGTAGAGCAGTATAATACTCATATGGGCGGTGTGGACTTTACTGACATATTGGTGTCATTGTACAGAACAGAACTCAAGACACATAAATGGTACATGACAGTGTTTTCACAAATGCTTGATGTATGTGTCAATAATGCTTGGTTATGTTATAGACAAGACTGTCACCAGTATAAAGAGCAAAAAGTAATGCGCCTGAAGGCATTTTGAATAAATATTGCCATTGCATTAAACCAAAGAAACAGACAATCAAAAGTAGGTAGAAAACCAGCTAAAAATAATTCCACAGAAAACATAAATAAAATTACAAGAACTGTTATTCCAAGGCCTATTGATGATGTTAAATTTGATAAATACGATCACTCCATCATTCGAACAACTAAGGGTCGCTGCCGCCATTGTAAAAAAGGTCAAACCATATATATTTGTACAAAATGTAATGTAAGACTATGTACAGTGAAAGAAAGAAACTGCTATATTGACTTCCATACAAAAAAATGAAACATAAAATTATGTTCCTATATTATAATAATTAGTTATATGTTTTGAACTTCTAGTAACATTAATTGTTTATTGTTTTTATTTAATAAGTATGCAATAAGATAATTGCTGTGATATTTATTTTATGGTTTTATAACAACTATATTCTAAAAAATTTAACACTATTAACTACTAAGTAAGTACTGAAGTATTAAATATTTATACATAATATTTTATTTTATTTTGTTAAAAAGCAATAAGAAATTTACTACGATAACTTTGTTTATTTAATATTTTAATATATTTGTTTTTAATAAAGGAAAATGTTTAAAAAATATTTTGTGTAAATATATTATATTTTCAGAATATCTAAGTAAATATTAAAATTTACAAACACAAATTTTGGTTGATGAATAAACAACAAAACAAAGTTTTTAAGGAAAAATATTAATTTGAAAATAATTTTACTCTTGTTATTTTGTATATGATTGTTGGTAATGTATCTTTTTAGATACACAAAATGAAATATGGGTTTTTGGTAATGTATATTTTTGGATACAACTCATAACTTAAAAACTGTTGGAGTTGCATTTTTTTTTGTCATTTTTGAACTCAGTGACCTCAAATTAGTTAAAAATAGTCAACTTTCAAATTTTTAGTTATGATTTTCAAGGTCTGCCAAGTTAAGGGTTAAATTCATTTTAATTATTATAGATACATTTACCAAGTATGTGTGGGTAGAAGCACTAAAAAATAAAACAGCAAATGAGTGTACAAAAGGTATAATAAAAATATTAAAAAAAAATCAACCAAAATTATTACAAACAGATAACGGAACAGAATTTTACAATAATTAATTTCAAAGTATAATGAATAAGTATCATATTAGACATTATTCAACATACAGCAGTATAAAGGCTGGTATGGTTGAACGCGTTATAAGAACAATAAAAAATAAAATTTACAAACATTTTACATCAACAGGTTCATGGAATTGGATAAATTCAATTTTTAAATTACTATATAATTATAATAATACAAAACATTCAACAATAAAATGTTCACCACACGAAGCTCGGATCAACTCGGTTACAATAAAAAGAAAAACATTACAAATCAATACATGAAATAAACTTAAATTTAAAATTAATGACAAAGTAAGAATATCTAAGTAGGTATAAACATAATTTCAGTAAGGTTATACACCAAATTGGACAACAGAAGTGTACACTATTTCTAAAATTTTAAATACAGATCCATTAACTTATCAACTAAAAGATAATTCAAATAATGTAATATTAGGCTATTTTTATACACAAGAATTAAAAAAAAACATTTTTTCCCGACACCTTTCTCATTGAACGTATTATAAAAAAAAATAAAAACAAATTATATGTTAAATGGTTAGGTTTTAATAACAGTCATAATTCGTGGATTGATGTAAACGATACTTTAAAATAGCAAATAAACGAAATGTATCAATCAATATTTATTATTTTAATTGTATAAACCATCTTATTATTACAATATTTGGATCTATTTCATTTTTGTTAATTTATTTTTTAATTGATTACCGAATGTTATAATTGAATTAAATCCGTTAATCTTTTTACTACCATATCCCTACTAATCTGCCAATCGATGTAAAACTTTGTCTAAAATAAAATAGAGTTCACTCAGATTTTCAATATCGATTTCTAATTTGGAATTATAGGTTTTGAACGAATATTTGGTTTATCATCAATTATTCTAGGTTCGTTCATTCTGAAAAATTAAATGTTATACTGTTTAGCTAATTGTTTAAACATGAATTTTAGTAATAAAAATAAAAATAATGAATAAATAACGTTTTTTGTTTTTTTTTTAAATTGTATTTATCCTATATTTTATTTAATTAATATTATCATTTTTATTGAATACTATATCAATTTTACATAATTAAAAAAATAAAATAAACTATTTTTTTAAACGATAGTGACCATATGCAATAGTATTAATACCATCACGCATAATAATCCTTTTATCGTCATTCGCGCTAAGAGCAATTTTATCTATAGATTTAGAATAAACAAAATGGTATTTTGATTGTATAAAATTCATAGATTTACATAATTGTTGACTAGCCGAATTATTGATATATGCATGTAATATATTTAAATATTCGTCAAGCTTCATGTGATTATTAATAACATATTTTTTAACACCCTTAGCTCTTTTTACTTCATCTTTATTTGTTTTATATGCATAGAGTTTAGGACGTAAAGTAATAAATTCTAATAAGATTTCAGATTTTAATTCATCTATAAAATAACCTGGTTGATTTTTTCTACGATCACTATAACAATAGTGATTTTTCGGATAATTTGAAGTATCAAAGTAAGAAAATAATTTTCGTTTTATGTCATCGAAAAAGTTAAAAGTTCTTATTTCGTAAACTAACGAATCAGTATCTGAATACACTATGTTAATTTTATTTCTATACATATTTTTCATTACATTATAATGAAAATCATACATTATTGACTTTGAAATATCCAATATTGCAATCCTACATAAATAAGCTTATCAAATTAATTTTTTCCTTATTCATATGAATGGCCATTAAATTTTTTGTGTATATAGTTCGATCTTTAAATGTTGTTTTCGACATTAATCGATGTGTTTTTTTTTCATTAGATACTAGAAACATTGACATACGTTTTCTTATATTTTCCATACATTATCCTTAGACACTATTCACTAACAGTTTTGTAGTGATCGCTGTGCAGGACACTGCGACTTCGTACAAATTAATTATTTAAACGACGTAGCACGTTCTGTGGTTGAGCTTGAGTTGTTGTGAGAAAGGTAGGTGTTGAAAATTAAAACACTTGTTGTTTTAATTGAAATAAAGTAAATGTTTTATTAAGTTAAACAACATAAAACATTAAATAATAATATAAAACAAAAGTAAAATAGCTTGCTGCTATGTAAAAATTACAAGTACTGGGAATGACCGTAAACTCGCGGCGATGTGGCTGTGACAAAGTCCACGACGAGCAATAGTCTTACATTGGAGTGAACTACCTTCTTGAATAGTACTACCTTTCTCATTACTTCTAAATACTCTACTCGTATTTATATGAGTTCTCAATGACATACAGGGGACTAATAGTCTATTTTAGAGTGATATGATGATTTACATAATCATCATTAAATAATTATATAACCATTATATAATGATATCATCATAATAATATCCTATAATTATATAATTATTACTTAATCGACAGAAAAACTATGTTTTTCTGATCTCTGGCCTATTGCTTATAATGCAGGTGTATTAATACATACTTCCCATAATTTAATAATCTATTCCAATTAAATATAATGTGATCTAATATAGTATAACACCATGCAGGTGCATTGGGTTTACTACAGTTTCCAAAATTGTCGCTCAAACTCATTCCTTGACTTAACCCTCATATTTGTACATAAATTTATATATGGTGCCATCCAACGAGATTGTGAAAAACGCAGAATCCTATGAACTTTTTTCACTTTTAATCCATTAACGATGGCCTGTTTCAAATTTCTATAGTGAACTACATAATTAAATTTCGATTCTAATGTTGTTAATAGTTCTTTTACTTTTGAATTGGGAGGACATTTATTCTCAGGTAAAAATGGGAAATCGTTATGATTGTCAAGTAATTTTTTTGGATAAATAACATCTACTTCTAAAATATAACCATATTCAGCATCATCTTCAATTTTTGTTATATCTATTGTCAAATCGTTAAACCATTCAAAATTTTTATGAGGTAAAGCAGATAGCATTGATTTTCCATATAGATTTACACAGTCCAAGTAAGCTAACCACGTTACAGGTTTGTTTGAATCATAATTAATATTTTGAATATTAGGAATATTAGCTTTTACATGTCTTTTAACTGAATGACAAATTCCACCACGTAATCCGTTCTCCAGGAAAATTTGAATATCATACTGTTTAAGTCGTTCTAATTTAACATTAGTATGTTTTAACATACAATCGAATGCAAATCCTGGAGCGGTCATAAAATGTGAAGCATCGAGTTTAAGTGTTTGTAAACAAAGATCTCTAAAATTTTCAAAAACATCAGAAAGTAAACATACATCTGTTGCTAAGTATAAGTCACTATATTCTCCTAATGTTTTTATATTAAATTTTTTCCAAACCTTATGAGCATGCGCATAATCTTCATCACTAATATCTTCATCTTTTAATGAATTATAAAAAACTGTTTTGGTGGTAAACAAGTTTCATTTAATTTATTAGGATGGTCAATATATTCATAAGGAAACACACCTTTTCGTGTAACTAAATTTAATGTCGACAAAGAAAATATTTTTAATGTTTCTCTAAATCTAGTTTTGTCTTCAGATAAATTATCAGCTAGTGAACTAAGAGACTCTGACATAAAACGAAATGTATCAATAAATTTTATATTGAATTTATCTTGAATAGTTTTACTAAATGATATATATTTTTCTGATGAATTAGGTATTACATGAATATCATTTTCATTACAACCAAGTTCACGAACAATGAAATGACTGTCATAGACTAAGTTATGAAAGTATATTGGAATAAATGAAACATTAGTTAATTCAAAATTACAATTTAAACAAACAGCTGATCTAAAACGTCCTGTAAAATGATTATGATCTCTTACTTTAAATAAATTATCGTTTTTAAATGATTTGAAGCAGCATTCACATAATCTAGCATTTTGAAATTTATGCTCTTCATCAACAGTTAATTTGTCCATGGGTATATTTATCTTATAAAGATTACACACTTTTGAACCTATATCTATCATTGTCTTTATGAAATGTTTTGCTGCATTACGGTTTCTATAAGCATGAAGTTTTGTTGGAATTTTATATTTTTTTATTAAATATTTAGGTATAATGTCATAATCTATTTTTACGTAAAATGCATAACTCTTAGGTTTATGTTTATGAGTTATCAATGTCTTAGTTTTAATGTCTTGGTTGTTTATTATAGGTTTTAAATATTATTCAAAATCAGAATAAATTACTATAGGTATTCGTTGAGATCTTTTCAAATTTTTAAAATAAATAGTATCGTCATCACCGTTATCAAACATTACAGGTCTTCCAGTTTATGTTTTCCACAATTTTTTTTATGTTTTTTTAACCCATTAATACCCCATAGTTTGAATTTATTATTAATTACTGATGGTCATAAAAGCCTAACATAGATTGCATGTACTTTTCGATACATGTGCTATTTGCTCTTCTTCTGTCATTATGATAGGTTTATTTGTTTTAAGTAAATAATGAACTCTTCTCGCGATCTCTGTCACTTTATTAACGAAACGCTTGGCTACATTCTGTTATTTATTGTAGCCGCATAAAGAACGGAAGAATCAGATGAACATGAAATTTTTGTAGAAATATTAACTGTAGAAGTTTCCTCGAGAATATCATTACTGTCACTAAAAGACGTAGTGTCGTCGCGGACCCTTCGCGGGTACCCCGATCGCCGCTGGCCGGGTCCGGAGCGCAGACGTGCGTGTCCGGCCGGTTCGTTTTCGTCGACGCTTCCGGGGCGCCGATCGATTACGCGACCGTTGTATGCGCAGACTGGGTTCTATCCGGCGTTGCGTCCCCTTTTGGGGGCGTAGCGTCGGGTTTTTCTCATGTCGCCGGTCAGAGGGCCGTTACGCGCCGACTTAGGATTTTTCTGACTTAGGTCAGTTGATCCATCGGCTGCGCGCGTGTGCGGTTTCCTCCGGCCGACCTAGCCCCGGACTTGACATGACTCGTTCGGGGTTCGAGCGTGGACTTCGGCTTGCGTTTTTTGTTGGCGTACCGGTTGCGGAGGCGAAGGGTCCGGGATGAAACCGATGCCTAGGCCGGCCCGGGATACTTAACAAGTATTACCATGAATATATATGGACACGCTCCGATGGATTATATAATGGTTTAACCATGAGGATGGCTCCCGCCGACAACAACGGCTTTGCTACTTCTGCAAAGTCGGGCTCTAATCGGGCATTAGACCAGATAAATCATCTGGGGACCTCTCCCTAAAAGGACTGGTCATAACTGGAAGTTACCTTAAACGATCGCCCCAGGTTCGGAAGTAGCTGAAAATTCCTTCGACCCGGAATTGTTACTTGCAACTTAGAAAGACACCTCCAGGGAAAAATACCGGGTAAACCTTAGACTTCTTCCTGGTGGCTTTACCCGTTAACTTGGGAAAGCCAGAGAACCCTCGGTTACATTAAAATGTCGCCGAAGGGGTTTGACCCCGGACATTCACTTGTTTGGGGTCAAAAGCGGCCCTGACTTTGGATAGTTGGGGCAGACGCGCTCGGCGGGCTTAACTGACTGTCGGGATTAGGCTGGGCCGTGTCCTTAACTGGATGAGGCCTTGCGTGGAGAAGAACTTCCGGGGGTTGGCAACTCGGGTCTTAGGCGCCAGGATAAATAAGAACTGACACAACTTGACCAGGCTGGATATCAGTACGCAACGCACGATCGAGCCCGTCGTACGCCGGAGGGATCAGGGCTACCACTGGGCGATCCCCTCTAAAAACTAATATGGATACACAACAACAGAACAATGTAAGAGTTACAGGCACAGAGGCCTCGGATAATGTAAGCTGGAAAAAGGAAATTGGAAAAAATGAGATAACGGACACGGTTAAAAAAGAAGAATAACTGGAAAAAATCGAATGGATGAAAGGCTTTTTGGAAGACGATAAATACTGGCCACAACCGCCATCCTCCTTGAGTACTGACGAAAATCGAGGCATGCTCATTGAGGAGTTAGATGTATTCTACTCCAAGATATACAATCTCGATCCATGCCCTAAGGCCGAAACAGACAAGAATCTGGACTCGGTAAAAAGGAACATTGATAAAGCAATACTAAACCTCGACTCACTAGCGGTTTTGGGGCTGACAAGCAGGAATAAGTCAATCTACAACCATACTTTAGGTATAATGCATTTGCTCGAAAATGCCCAGGCAAACCTAAGTGATATTATGTACACAGAATTAGATGAAGATGATCAAATGAGAATATTACGCAGTCCGGTGAATAGCCCGACTGGACCACAACTCTCACTCATACATAGACAGGAAAGTCAAAGCTCCGCATTGACGGTGACCTCAATCACCGAAATGGATATAGACGATCCGGATTGCAGGTCCGGTCCTTCCGAAATGTAGAAACCGAATGTACAGAAAAGATAGCAACCTGAACCAGAAGTGAGCACAGACTGTATCGGCGAGGTACAAAAAAAGACAAAGTTAAATGAGGATCCTGATGAACACGTGGGTGATCTCGGTCACTTAGTCCATGCCGAACTCGATCACCTGAGATTCATCATTGATAGTGACAGTCTAGCTAAACGCATAACAATTTCCTTGCGAAAAGAACTGTTTGGGTCATACAGCCGTATCTGCTCCGTCGTAAAAGACATTACATATCAGCACGCCATGATGGAAGGTGCTTATGAGGAAATGCTCAAAAATAACACGGCACCGGCGACTGTACCGGTAGGGTCATAAGAGAGTAAACATACAGAGAACAAGAGCTCTTACGCGTACGCCCTTCGATCCAGCAGTAAAGCGAATGATGAAATCGTCAAAGTTCCAGGGCCTTCAAAGAAACAAAAAGGTAAAAAAGGTAAGAGCCTTCAATCAGAAGTCAAATTGGCACAAGCATCTGAATTGGTGCCAGAAAATGTTCAAAGTTCTAAGGTAACAAAGACCACAACAGAAGACCCCTTCCAAGAAATTGGGAAGAAAAATAAATTTAAGAGGAAAGTCAAGACAAAAATCGACCTCACTACGGTGAGGGAAAAACCAATATTACCAAAATTCATTCTCAAATATTCAGTGACTACCGGGGACTACCCGAAACTTTGGAAAAGCTTCTGGGCCGTCCTAAGGGGTGGACTTGAAAATCCGCGATTAGTGATTCATAGAAGACGAATAAAAGGACCGACTATACTGGTACCAGACAATAAAGAAACAACTGACGCACTAAGGGGAATGGACTTGGCCTCAGAAATAATTCTAAGAAAGCCACGTCTAATCTTGAGAGGCCTGGATAGCAGCCTCACTGACATGGAAATAATCAAAGAACTCACTGGGTATAACCTGGAACTTGGCTTATCTGAAAACGATGGAAAAGATATTAAAATGGCATACCGCTCTGGGCTAAAAACAGATATAGTTACCGACCTTGTTCTTGAAATAAGTCCCGAAATCCTTCGGCGGATAGAAGGAAAGAAGGCATATATTGGCGGCATACGAAGCACCTTGAGTCTGGATCTCTCGGTTTCACAGTGTTTCAAATGCCAGAAATATGGTCATACCGCTAAGAACTGTCGGGAAGAACAGCCCACATGTCGGAACTGTGCGGAAGGTCACGACAGCCGGACATGTACAACTAAATAAAAGTTTAAATGCTGTAACTGTAAAAACACGCATAAGGCATCAAACGATAATTGTCTTTCCAAAGCAGCTGCTCAGAAACGTCTCGCTAAGTGGACTGACTACGGTCAGCCGCCGATGACAGGGCCCTCCGAAGACGAGGAGTCATGAATGTCCTGAAAATAATTCAGGTAAATCTTAACAAACAGATGATCGCCTCTGATTAACTGAGGGACATCTGTTTGAAAGATAAAATAGACATTATTCTTGCCCAGGATCCATTCATGTCCCAAGGACAAGTTTCGGGGTTTGAAGGCTGCCGTCAGATCCTTACTGACGATCACCCTGAAGCGGCTATAATAATAACTAGGGTGTTGCGAGGTTCTGACAGCGACCTCAAGAAGAGCGGGTCGATGCTTCTGGGAGGCGTGGAACAGGCTACCGAGCCTCTAACTCGGGGGTCGCGGCCACCGCGCCGGCAACGAGCGTTGCCCGGTAAGGGACCACCGTGAACCCGCGGTACACGGCCCAATTCTTGGTAGGATCACAACTGAGGCTTAGTGCCGACGAAGCTCGGTCCGGGCATCCCACCATTGATATGCTTACCACACGGGAGCGAGAATGGTGCTTCGGGATGTGGGGGGCCCCGCAGCGCCGAGCAATTGGCGACGTGCCCTCACACGGAGGTCGCTCTCCGGTCTTGGCCGGGTCACGGCCGCTGGCGGATTGGTTTCGAAGTGGCTGTAGCTGGAGCTACTATGTGGTTAAAAGACCAAACGCTGGGTCTAGGGGAAGGCTGCCGAGTGAGACTACTCCTTAGCGCCCACTCAGCCTACCGGTGGGGCTATATGCACCGGAGGTTGCCCGTAACCAAAAACGGGAAGCGATGAGGATAGCTCGCGGCCCGACCAGGGCGGTGACAGGCACGTGCATGCCTCAACCAACGGTACACGCGGACGTCTCCCGACTTCGGTGGGAAAGGGCGTACGAGCGGGGCTTGTGGTCCATCGACGACACGCGGCCGATCGACCGCAGGATAGCTCCGGCGGGAATCGACCGTGAACCTCCGCGGCTCTTGACTAATGCACAGCGTTAATAGAAGGTCCGCGGTTGTAGCCGCAAGGCACCAAACCCGGGAATCCTCGTGTCACTAAAAGATATAGAATTAAATAAACTGCATTTTTTTTTTAACACATTTTTCTTCGAACGTAACATGTTCTGTTGAATTAAGAAGGTATGAAGGTTGATTTACTGTATTTCAGTACATTCGGAAAATCAATATGATTGAGCTTTATCAGTTTGCGCAGGTTGAAAAAGTTGGAAATTATCGGTAATTTCAATATTTTGTATTGTATTTCATAAGCTCACTTACGATTTTCACTACCACTGATTATTTTTTTTCCATCATCAAATCTAAAAAAAGATATTTTTTTGTTACTAAAAATATTGATGTAAATATATTAGCTGTCAAAGCAAAGATTTATGAAATTTTATATTTTTTTAAATAAAAATATAAGTTCTTGTAATATTTTGATTGTTCAATTCTTAATATATTGACAAGTACACGTAAGGAATGCAGTATAGCCATAATATTTTTGAGGGTATTACATATCGATTTGTTTAAACAACATTTTTATTTTATTTTGTAAGTCGAATACAAAATCAATTAAATATAAAACCGATATGTCATACCTACTCTCAATTATATTATCCTCTATAGTTTTTGTTGTAGGTGATTATTCTAAGATTATTCAAAAAATTGACAAAAATTACAAAAAAAAAAATGTAGGTGAAAGAGTTCTATTTATGATGTGCGTGATTGAGAGAGAAAACAAATATTGTGGTGACATCCTCTTAAGGGGACGTGATCTACCAAAATTTTAAATCGCATTGAGAAGAACTTTATCTGTGATGTATCGTTTTTATTTTTTTTGATAGTAGTAACCAAAAATTTTAATAATTAAATGAAAAAGTTATAGGTTTGAGAACTTAAGGTTTTTTTCATTTAATTATAAAAATTATTGGTTACTACTATCAAAAAAATAAAACGCTACATCACAGGTAAGGTCTGCTAAATGTGATTTAAAATTTTGGTAATTTTGATGAAAATATCACTGTTACGCTTGTCTAAGGCAGAGACAACACATGCGGGTATCATGTCCTCTTAAGCGTAATAATCTCAAGGCTGGGCAAGTAACGATTTTTTTTAACTCGTTAAGTTAAGTTATTTTAAAATAATAAAGTTAAGTTAAATTAAAAGTTAATCATTTTTTTTTCGTTAACTCGTTAAGTTAAAAGTTAACTTTGAAAAAAAAAGTGACTTAACTTAGTTTGAAGTAAAAATTTTCTATTTTACTAAAATAAAAAATTGCACACATAATATTGGTTTTTTTACACTCAAGAAAAATACTGGAGAAATTTTTTTAAATGATACAAGTATTAACTAGCTATCAAAAAACCTACTTTTCCAAAATAAATCTTAGTCCTGAATTCATACTCAAATCAATTTACCCAAGTGGTAAATAAAAAAAAAAAAAAAACACCTTAATAGTTTTCTCCCAACTGCTAAGATACCAATATTTTTAATTGATTCACATAAATTTTAAAAATCAATAAGGCAGTACCTACCACCAAATATATTTTCTATACTGAGTAGACAAAATGCAGCCACCGCGTAGTTTTAAAGACTAGGCTCAGCACAACATGAACAATTATTATTATCAGTAAAAATATAATTACCTACTTTGTAGTTTGTACCATGGCTAAATAACATGGTATGACAGCAACTCTGACGATATTCAGTTGTTACGCGCATTCATTGTTATCACTTGAAAAATGACGTCAGCCGGTCCCACAATTTGAAATACTATTTAGCGGAAATTCTTATTGTATTATAATAATACATTGTATTGAGTTGAACATTTTCTATAAATATATTATACTATTATTATTACTGCTGCATATTTATAGTGATTATAATTCATAATGTAGAGTAATGGAAAAATGGAAAATACAATATTTGATTTCGCGCCTTTTTACCGAGACCGGATGACATAGTCATCATGCGCAGTAAGCAGTTGTTGTCATACCATGTTATTTAGCCATGGTTAGATTATGCATTTGGATCAAATATAAATAGTTAGATGGCGTAAAAATAATATGTAATAATAACAATAAAAAATATATAAATAAATAAAAACAAATTATTGACATTTTATCATTAGGTTCTTAGAACTGGCATATTACAATATTTCACATACTTAATAATTACAATATAAACCAAAATATAATACTATATAATGTATTGTAAAGTTATAATAAATTGTACATAAATGTGTAACCAGTGTACACACATAACACATACACATGGTAAAGAAATATATAGAAGTGTGTGAACTTGTGTACACTCTTGGTGCTGTGGGGTAATTTTTGAAAATTAAACATGGTAAACAACGTGTTAATATTTATAAAACTATTGTTATTTATTTTAATTTATAATGGCCATATGGTAGTGTGCGAATACCACCTTATAATATGACCCGTTTATCGTCATTTGCACACTCAATATAATTTTTTTAAATGTTTTGGAATATACGTGATGTTTGGTTGACTGTATTAGATTAATATCGCAGCATGCACTAATTTGTTTAGTTTCATTTTTTTGTGAATCTGCATTTTGAGAACTGAACTCAGATAAAATATCTAAATATCGGTCAACTTTCATATATTTGTCCCTAACATATTTTTTAACACCTTTTGCTTTTTGTATTCGACACCACTCACTGTATATGCATGTAATTTGGGTCTTAGCGTTATAAACTGGGTCATAATCCACTTTTTAATTCGTCCTTAAAATACCCAGAGATGTTTTTGTGTTTATTACTGAAACAAAAGTGATTAATTAGAAAATTTGAAGTATCAAAGTGATCCAATAAATCAAATTTTAAATCGTTAAAAAAATTATTTGTTTCAATACGATATATTAAGGAATCTGTATCTGTATATAATAATGATAATTTTTTGCCATATTTATTTTTCATTATATCATAATGGAAATTATAAATATATGTTTTTGAGATATCTAAAATAGAAAATCCCACGTATATTGGTTTGTCAAATTTAATTTTTTCTTTTTGAAAATGTAATGACATAAGGTCATTGGTATATATTGTCCTGTCAATGAAATTAGGTTTTCTCATAAGTTGGTGAGCTTTTCAATCATTGGATACTAACTTTATATTTAATCTTTTACGTGGATTCTCCATACATTTCCTATAAACACTATTTACGAGTAATTTCCAAAATGTATTTTCAAACTTATTATTTGCCAAGACCCTCATACTAGTGCATTTTTCAACATAGGGGGCCAGCTATTTAGATTGTATGAACTTAATTATTTTGTGAATTTTTACCACTTTTAATCCATTATTTATTGCCTGCTTTAATAACCTATAATGAACGACATAATTTTTTTTATTATTTAATGTTGTTAGCAGTTTATTAATTTTGGTATCAGGGGGGCAACCATTCTGTGGTAAAAAAGGCAAATCGCAATGATCATCGTGTAATTTTTCGGGGTAATCCACATCTACTTCCAGTATATCATCTATTTTAGTAACATCTAGTGAAAAATCATAACACCATTCAAAATCTTTGAGTGGTAAACTTGCAAGCATCGATTTACAATATAGATTAACACAATCAAAATACATTAAGTAAACGTGTGGTTTTTTCTCGTTGTAAATAATTCCGTCCACATCTGGTAAATTAGCCCTAGCGTATCGTCTACAGATTATCATACCCCACCCCTCACTCCAATCTCAATCATGAGAAGTATGGGGTACTCTTTTAATCTCTCAAGTTTTACGCCCGTATAAAAAAGCATCGCGTCAAACGCAAAACCTGGTAGAGTCAAATAATAAGAAGCGTCTAAATTAAAAGTTTTCAAATACATCGGCAAGTATTATAACATCTGTTAATAAATATAAATCACTATACTCCCCTAGGGTTTTTATTTTAAATTTCTACCAAACATTACATGCATGCATATAATCATTTTTAGAAATATGATTGTCTGTTAATGAATTATAAAATTTAAACCTAAGGAGTAATGTTGTATCTTTAAGTTTTGAGTTACAGTCTACATACTCATTTGGAAATACCCCTTTTCGAATAACTAAATCAATGTTTTCTATTGTAAAGTGTTTTGTAATTTCGCGAAACTTTGTTTTATTTTCACCTAAATTAGTGGCTAAATTTGAGAGTGATTCTAAACAATCTCTCTACAGGTGCAGATGACGGTATAGCTGTATTAAATTCTATATAAGCTTTTTTTAATTCACGTGTTAAATCAAGTAGTACCTTAATGTTAGTATTTGATAAATAATTAGTAACTAATGTTTGGAAATCAGAGTTACTGAGATTTCATCATTGGAAAAAATGATCTTCATCTTCACTGTTAGTTTCAAGATTTGAAGAACTTAGAAAATAAAGATTTTTGTTTTGATCAAAATGAAATTGCACGCGATCAATAACATGATGTTTTATGATGGTTCTGTCTTCGGGATTAGCCCAAATTAATTTAAATTTTGGTACCAATGCCGAAGAAACTTGTAATATTTTTGACTGCATGTAATTTTTAAACTTGAAAATATAATGTATATTTAATGTACCATGTAACATTGTAACACATTATTATGATATAATTCAGTTTTAACTTAAGAATCGTTAAATATTACAAGTAGGTACATTATTATTTATAAATTTGAAGTATATAAATATGTAGGCGACATAGGGTAATAATAATTATAGACGCTATTTATGAAATTGTTGTGTAAAACGTTTTTGTACCATTTTAACTATATAAATAGGTTTTAATTTTTATGAATAACATTTTCGTACATTTATCATTTTTCATTGAGTTCTAATGAATGTTATAAAAATTTTAAAAAATGTATAAAAGTACCTTTTGATTAATCTATTTTTTAAAGCATGAACCAATGGTCTACAGAAGTTTAAATTATTAAATTCATTTAAGGCTTTGTTTATAGCTGTAATTGTTGGTAATAGATATCCAATACACACATGTTGTTCACCTTGTAAAACATCTAGCCCCTTTGCAATTGTTTTCATCACCTAAGATAATCAAACAATAAAATATATCATACATCCCATTGAAGAAAAATTTGATTTCCTTCTCAATTCCTTCTTCCCAAAGTAATGACAAATTAATAAGAAAAAAAAAATTCTTTAGTAAATTTACTGTTAAACTATTATATTTCTTTCATTATACCTATCATTATAATTAATAATAATATATTACCTTGCAGTATTCAATTAAAAATGAAGACTCTCTTTGACCTGAGAAAGGAGTTAATTGAAATGCTGTGAATATTGCATCCATTTTATCTATATGGTCAACAATACATTTTATGGCATCGTAGAACGAATTCCATCTGAAAATTAGAGTAATTTATTTTGTTATTAATAATGAAACACTTATAAGTCATAATAATACATGATATTTAATGTTAAAGTATTGAAATTTAAATAATATTAACTTGCCTGGTAGCGTTTGATGTTATAAGATATCTTTCCAGAATTTCTTTAATTTTATCAGTACACTGTGTCGATTGTTTCTGCTTATTGAAAATAGATTAACATTTAGCAAACACACGTCTACTAAGTACTTTATATGGACTATCTTTTTCTGCTTCTAGAAAATCAACTGTTGCAATTAAATTTAACGTGTGCACAGGGCTGCCACTGTGTTCATAATTTTAAAAAGTGAGAAAAGTGACTTTTATTTTCTAAAAAGTGACTTTTTTTCTTGAAAAAAGTGACCAAAACCGTCGACTTTGTACAAAAACATTTATTGAAATATAACATTATTATAAAGACATTACTCATTAGTAACCAACTGAACTTTGTTAAACACTAAATAAACTTAAACAAAAATTAAATAATCAGACTTAAATAAAAACATTTTTAACTTTGTTATATTATTATATACTAAAAAATTAAACAACAAATAAAATAATCAGACTCAAATAAAAACATTTTTAACTTTGTTATATTATTATATACTATAAAATTAAACAATAAATAATAAAAATTATTTTTTTGACTTTTTTAAAATAAATTGTGATATGAGGTTAGATTTTCTTTTTTCAATTTTTGTTTGTAGTGATTCAGTCTTAATACTTCTTTTTCGTTCGTCATCTCGAAGTTTTTTGGCCGCGTCTAACATCCCTACTTCTACTTGTGAATTAACTAAATCGTTACTGTTAATTGCTTTTTGAAGTCTCTCAGTAGCTTCTTCTAAAAATGTATCTGCTGTTTTTTTCTGTTTTGCTTCTATTTTTTTAGCACTTAAATATTGTTTTTCTAGATTTATAATGTTTTCTTTTGTACCTATCAGTTTTTCTTCTTCTTCTCTTCTGAGTTGTTCTTCATCTTCCTTAAGTTTTTGTTGATTTTCTTCTTCTGTTTTCTTTTTTTTTTGATTCTTCTAAAAAGTTAACATATTTAGAATGTGCAAGTCTGCCAGACAATAAAAGTTCTTTAGTCATAGGAACTAATTCTGTTTTTTTATTATATCCATACAATCCATCCTGTATGTTAAGACGGCCATTGAGCATACGACAAGACATTGCAGATTTGTCATCAGTCAATATGTTTCCTGATCTAGAAAAACCACGTTTCAACTTCTGCACTGCCATGTGATAAGGTTAAAGGCTTTAACAACTTTAGTGACTGTTGGATATTTTATCTCACCTAATCCAGATTTTAGGTCAAAAATATTATTCCAAAAATGATCTATTCTTGTTTTAGTGTTCGATAAAGATTCAAACCTTAATAATTTACATTCATCGACCAGTTTATTATGATGTATTTTGAATGGCATGATATTCGCAATTTTATTAATTTCAATACTACTCCTTGATTTTTTAATTTCATCTGTCTTCAAGCATCTAAAATATTTAAGTTTTGATGAATCTTTAATCGATGACTTGTTCAGTATATGATTTCCGGCTGAGGCTAAATGTTTTTTACATTTCTTAAAAATATTTTTTTTATCAAGTTCAGATAAATTATTAGGATATATTTTTAACTCATTAGGAAGATGAACAAGTACCTAAGTCACTTATGTCCCGCAGATTAACTTCATTAAATAAATCATAAGTATTATTTTCTAACCATTCACTTATAACATTTTCTTTACATACATAACCAGAAATAATACACACAAGTTGACTTAATTCTTCATAAATTATATATATGAGCGGTTCTTGACGTTGAAATGTACCTGTGAATCTTTGAAAAATAGACGCAGACCAAAAACAAACTCAAGTTCTGCTTGAAATGTACAACGTCTTAAACAATCAATATTTTTATATTTAGATGTTTGAAGTAAGCTTTTTTAATAATTAGTAATAAATTTTAAAAGTATTCTGAAATTCCAACCAGTTGTTCAATGATACGTGCAGTGGCAGAACTCAGTGTTAGCCATCTTGATGAACAATGTTTCAGAAACTTATGTTCTGATATTCCTTTATCTTTTTGGATTTTTAAATATTCTTCACCGCGTTTAGGCCAACCACGAAAAAAGTAATAAATATCTATGACAAAATCTGAAACTCTGGCTCCCATATATTCTAATCCTTTCAAAAAACTATTATGAATAATATGTATATTGCACGTTCCAATATCAATAAGACTTTTACCGCGAATAATTTTGACATTTTCATTGACTAATCTAAATACTTTTTTATTCACATTTGGTTCATCACTCCCGAGCATCAATAGTTTTTCAATGGGTATGTTACCATTGTTCAGTGCTTTCATAATATACTCTTCTAAAATTTGTCCAGTGGCAGTACCAATAAAAAATGTTTCCAGATGATGAACAACTACTTCATTTACTGCATCAGACCAATATCTAATAGCACATTGTAGTTCTTTAGCATCTTCGGCATTTGTAGTTTCATCATATATCAACGTGTAATACGTATTTTGACACTCGTCAAGTAAAATTTGTCTGAAATGGGGACCACGCGAATCAGTTATTAAGTACGATAATTTGGTACGATTTAAAGAAAAACTAAAGTTTACAAATGATTCAGGAAACGTTGATTTAAATATTTGAGATATTCCATCACTTGAGGCAGCTGACATATTGCTAATGACAGATTTCATCGTCCAAATGAGTTCCGCTTTTGTAGCCAAGTCCCTTGAACTAGTTTGTATAAATAGTGATTTAATGTTCTTTTTTTCATTTACATACTGTTGAATATAAGTCGATGTAGTAGGTAAACTTGCTGAAACATGAAGTTGTTTTTCTCCAAGTTTATTCTTATAATTGGAAATATGTTTTGAAGTAATTGCATGCTGCTGTAAAGCTTGAAAACCTTTCAATTCACAATTAATAGTAACGGTACATACAATGCAAAATACTTTGGAGTCCGAATGTTTCCGTCCCCACGTAGATACTAAATTATCTGTGGAGTCTTTTCTTTGAAACCACTCATTATTCACTCCACATTTACCCATGACTAGATATATTAAAATTAAATAACATAAAAGCTACTAAAACTAAACACTGCTAAATCACATTTTGATAAATAAAATTTAAATGTGAACTATACTTTAGTGATACGCGCGTGTTTATCACTCCGGCTTTCCATTGTATTATTATTTTTATTATTATTTTATACAACTTAATCCTGATAACGTATTTAGCTATATTATCATTATATATCATAATTTAATTTTTTTGTTGATAAATAGTAATAAAAAAAGACATATTAGATTAAGATCTTATGTAGGTGTAAAGAAAGTGAGAAAAGTGACAATTTTACGGAAATAGTGACAAAAAGTAAGAAAAGTGACAGAGCGGCAGCCCTGTATGCACAGCATATCTTTGATGTTTCGGCAATTTTATATCTAATACATCATTTGTGTTTTGATTATTTTGAGTTTGACCATCAAGTATTTCAATGATATTTATTGTTCTCAATATTTCATCATTTTCAATTTCAATTCCACACATTTCAATATTATTACCACTCACTATAGTCAATTTCATTATTAGCACTAAACACTCTGAAATCAAAATAAATACAGTTAAAATTGAAAAACTTGTAATAATAATAGAAATTATAAAAATAAAATGAATGACTGTTACAAAAAATTACAATATATAAATATATACAATTAGTATATTATTATTATAAAAAGTAAAAAGAAACTATGCACGGAAAAAAATATGTACTAAAATATTTTAGTTGAAAAATATTTAGTTAATTTGACTAAATTATAGTAAGAAATACTAACTTTAGATAGTAAGCCTAACTATAAGATTATAGGTGAATATTTTTAGTATTTTTACCTATATTTTGGTAATTTCAACTAAAAGATTTTAGTATTTTATTATTGCTTAAATTGTTATTGTAATTATCGCAATATTACCCCTGACAATGGGTGCCGGTCACACTGGACAACGGCTCGTGGTTACACTGTCACTTTTATTTTTACCTATTTCTTTCGGGTTTTTTACCTCTATGGTAGTGATTGAGTGATCGAAAATCGGCTTTTCCTTTTACGGTTTTTTTCCGTGTCCGTCATCTTCATTACGCCATTTGAAATTTAAACTTTCTTAAGTGTTAAATTTTAATTTTTCAATTTTCACTTGTGAATTTGTCAACTGTCATCAATACGTCTTTGCTGTCATTTGTATATATGTAAGTATAAATATACCTATATTTAATTTTTCTTTACTTACTATAGTATAAATTTTTAAAGATGGTCGTAAAGTTGACATTTGTTGTCGCAAAATTACATCATTTACCATTGTAAACAATAAAATTCAAATTATTTTTTTAATGTTAAAAGCTTAACTACCCACTATGGATTTATTCACAGAAAATATAATGAAACAATGGGGATATTCATCAGAAATTATTAATATTTTTAAAGGTATTTAAAGATAACTTACCTATCTATTGTTACATTAATAATTAACTAAATTATATTATTATTGTATAGACACCTACAAGTTTCTAATTTAATAATTAATTAATCAAATTTGTAATATTATCAGTTTATAAATATACCTATGAAGGTTATCTGCCGAACTAGGTGCTTAACCCTATTTTAATAAAATCGACTTAACTTGATTATATACCTAATGTTTTATATTTTAAGAGGAAGAAATAGATGAAATAGCTTTACTTGATCTTACTGAAACTATGGTTGAACAGTTATTCCCAAAAATGGGTCAGTGTTCTGAGTTTTAAAACATTTGAAAAAACAGAAAGAGTAAGAATATGTATAATCTTGTATTTAAGTAGTTATAATCCACAATTTTTTTTATAATACAGAATTTACCAAAGGAAAATTCATCAGTTATGACTCAACATTCAGTAATTGATTGGGATAACTTAAATGTTGTATTATCAGATGAATTAGAACATAATATTGATAATGATGCCACAAAAAAAATTTCATTGGTAACTGACACTAATGAATGCTCAATAATATCACTAAATACAAATTTAGTTGAACTCAATAAATTTTCTGGTAACTGCAATATTTATTTGATAATAAATACTTTAAAAACGCCGGTATAAATCTAGTTTAGCACCCCCTCGAAATTTCGATATTAAACATATTATTTTTTTTATTTTTAGTAATTTAATTTAATTCAATAGGTACAATTAACAATTTTGTTTTTAGCATAATTCACTATATTCTTTCAAAGTTGGTGATTTTACGTTTTTACGAATACTGATATTGATGTAGATTTATTTATTTTTTATCTATTTAAATTTTAAACGATTTTGTTATCATATATACAATTGTAACAACGATAACCAGTTCAACTTTATCCATAACTATAAAAAATATTCTAAAAAAATACCAAGATGGTGAGATGGTTTTAAAGTTTTATGAATTAAAACATTATTTAAATAGCGGTATGAGAAACAAATTGGTAGCTGTAATAATAAAAGACCAAATTCAAAACAATGAAAATTTAAATAGGACAAGATATATTGAATTAGCTAAGGGTATGAGAGTATTATAATTTTAAAAATAAATAACTATATTTATTATGTTTCTAACTTAAAGGATTTGAAGAATTATTTCCATCTGAAACCGAAGAGTTGTACTTTATAGTTTATACCCTATTGTAAAGAGAGAAATATTATTAGTCCTAATAGGGGAAAACTGTATGATAAATTTTGTAATATAAAAAAGAAATTACAAAAATAAGTGGTACGAAAAGGAAACATTTGGATTGCAATACGGAATTTAATTTGAATGATGAAGGTATTGTAACGATTGTTACAGTATAAAACATAATTAAATAAATATATTAAAATTAAGAATGAAATATGTAGGTAATGATTATTGTATATACAGTTGTTTGTACCAAAGATTATGAAGACTCATTAGGCTACGAAACAATATTGAACCAGACAATATTCTACATAATTTATGGAAAGAAACATCAGGATATCGGTTGTTAAAAGACAGAAATATTAATATGATGACAACATATTTAGTGAGCAAACCCACTGGTCATATTTTGGTTAGTTTTATATTTAGACTTTCAAGTATTCTTGATATAATATTATAATAACTTTTATATGAATATTCCCATTGTTTCATTGTTTTAGATTGATATAGATTTTATTCATTTATATTCTGGAAAGGAAAATAATCTTTTTCAAAAATTTGAAATGCTCAAAGAACAATTAAAAAAATTTTAAAAATGAAAAAAATGAGTTCTATTGACATAAACCTAATCAATAGATTAAATACACCTAATAGACCAGGCATGTTCTTATTTTAATACATATAACTATTTTACAAGGAAATTCATTAATTTTACTATAATAAAACTTGTAGGAGAAGATGATATTGCTGCACTAGAAATTATACCTCATCTTTCAACTACTACTAGTTATATGTATAACAACTCATGAGCAACTTATATTTAATTTTCAAGTTATTTGACAGAATAAAAATAATAAAAAACTTAAAAATTGATATATGAATAAATATAAATCTCATGCTTATAAAATTTACAAAAACAATCTCTGGAAAGACACATTGGCCATCCTAAAACGTGGACATGTAGTTGGTGTTGGCAGATTTTGAATGCATGTGTTACATATCCAAGCATGACCACAAGGTAAAATAATGAATTGTTGATTATTTGATGCAGTGTTAAACATACAGACCATACAAACAGACTCTCGAGGCTCAATTGTTGCAGGTTGTGGTGGTGGTTCTTCTGGTACATGTTCTTCTTGAGTAGTTTCTATGTCTGGTTCTGGATCTAATTCTACTTCATCTGCCCAATTTATTTTTCGATTCAAGTATCTTGAAGTAGAATAAGATACCATTTGCATAAATTGCCATATACTTATAACACCAGCATTATACTGGTTTGTAGCATTTTTTATTCTTTTTGACTGTAATAGATATTTCATTTTTAAATTTCTGGTGGGTTGAAGATTATTACTGAGCTGGTTAAAAATTATATGGTAATTTTTAAACAAATTACTCAAATTACCTAATAAAAAAAAAAAATATATATATATATATAATAAATAAATTGTGGAATAATTTTATAGCTTAGAACTTAAGATACTGTTTATAGTAGGAAATTGCATGTAGTTGGTATTCAGGTGGGTCAAAAGTAAAAATATAAAATAAAGATATGATTATATTACGAATAAATGTTAAGTATATTGAATCTAAGTAAACTTATTTTGTTTCAAGAATTTATTTACTTGGCGAGGAATTATTTAGAGTATATAAATATTAATAATAATATTTTTTAAATAATAATAATTTATATTTTAATAATTCTTCACCATTTCATTATTTTGTTCATCACACTTTGTTTCTCATATCACATCTTTATTGTGCTTATCGGGGGGGGGGGGGGGGGGGGGGGTTAGGTTATTCACATTATTCTTAGTACATTTTTATGATGAATTATTTAAAAAAAAAAAAAACAATTAATACATATAAGAAAAAGAAGTATAAATATTATATATAATATTATTATATATTATTTATTTGTAATCTGATGATGACTGTCGAAATTAATAACTACTAATAAAGTAATAAGTAATAACTAATATAAAAACAAAATATGTTTATTGTTTGTTATTTTAGAATATGTAGGTATTATATTATATAATAACTATATTTATACTTATTTTTCTTATAGGTATTAATTGTTTTTTTTTTTAATAGTTCATCATAATATATAGTACCTAATACCTATTATATATATAGGCTATCAATTTTCGGCTCTTGGTCCTTTGTCCAATTACCGTATAAGATCACATGATCATAATACTCATAATTACATGTATATTCTTATTATTCGTATTAGAAAAATGAAACGAACAGTACAAGCATCTGTTCTAAAGTTCTTAGAGAAGAAGTAAAAAACAGAAATAAATGAAAATACCCAAGTCAATGAACCTGAAGAAGAAGAAGTGTCAGATTCAACTATAATACAAAGAACTTCTTCTTCCTTAGATGTTCAAAAATTGTTATATGTTAATGACGTAGGAGAATATTTACGAAATCCACCGATAAATGATGAGGAAAAGTTAAAAGTGCTTCAAGAGCCTTGGATACCTCCTGTGTCATACAAGTTTCCAATTAGTGACAAGAGACATTTATCTTTTCAACGTCAGTGGATGCAGAAATATTCATGGCTTGTATATTCGGACGTCGCAAAAGGAGCTTTGTGTAAAATATGTGTATTGTTTGGATGTAATAAAGGTGGACGTGGTAGACAAGAACTTGGGTCTTTAGTGACTATGCCATTTGTGAATTGAAAAAAAGCACTTTGTACGTTTGATCAGCACAGCAAAACAGAATATCACCAGTTTTCAGTTGAAAAAGCTCTAGGATTTTCGTCAGTAATGACAGGAAAAACTAGAGATATCAGAACATCTATTAATTTAGAAAATAAAAAAATAATCGAAGAAAATAGAAAAAAACGTATTGCTATTGTTGAAACGGTGATTTTATGTGGTCGTCAACAAATGCCTTTAAGAGGTAAAAATGAATCAGGTATTATAAGTCTCATAGAACCAGTACATAATGATGGAAATTTTCGTACACTTCTGCGCTACCGGGCCAGGTTGGTGACCAGCAGCTAAAGGAACACCTTTTATCTCAAACTACAGATAGTCGAGCAATGTATACGTCACCCACTATACAAAATGAACTAATTGAGCTATGCGGAAATGTTATTCAGGAAAAACTTATTAAACGAATAAAAAATGCCGGTTTCTTTACAGTTCTTGCCGATGAAACTCAAGATGTATCTAGGCATGAGCAACTATCTTTATGTGTTCGATACCTAGACGATTCTGCTGAGAAAAAAGTAATTAGGGAAGATTTCTTAGAATTTGTACATGTAAAAGATGTGACAGCTCCAGCCCTTGCTTCCACGATCGTACAGCGTCTCATGGCTTACGGTTTAGATCTTGAGATGCTTGTCGGCCAAGGTTATGACGGTGCTGCAGTAATGAGCGGTCGATTAAAAGGAGTGCCAACGATAATTTCAGATAAATATCCTAAGGCACAGTTTGTTCATTGTGCAGCTCATACACTAAATTTGGTATTGGCACACTCATGTGAAGTCAGCATGATCCGAAATTGTATTGGTACTGTTAAAAGTGTAATTAATTTCTTCAGACAATCCGCGCTACGTGATGGGTTACTTAAAGAAGCTGCTGAGTCAATTGGAGCCTCTCATTCTAATCTCATATCTCTTTGTGAAATTCGCTAGAGTGAAAAACATCTAGCAATAGAAAGATTTGCAGAAATGTATTCCATAGTTCTTGAAACACTACAAGTACTGCAAAATAGTAGTAGGGATTATGCATCACAAGCATATCAGCTACGACTTGCCATAGAGAGTTCACAATTTGTCATATCACTACTTATTATGCGAAAAGTTTTTAGCTACACATTGAATCTTAATAAAGTTCTTCAGACGATCAATATTGATTTAATTGAAACATGCAAATATGAGAATTCTATAAGAAAGACGTTCGAGGAGATTCGGAACGGTGAGGAATATTTAAAAATTATAACAGACGCTAAAACACTCATGGGTACAGAATCAATACAAGCTCCTAGAGTTACAGCTAGGCAAACAGGGCGAAACAATATTCCAGCAAATACGGCTGAAATATATTATAAAGGAATATTTTTTATCCTTTTCTTGACCATATGCAAAGTGAACTAGCAGCACGATTTTCTCAGCACCATGAGAGAATTGGAAGTCTCCGTCTATTATTACCTGCATTTATAAAAGATGAAAATAGAACATTAAATAACCCAAAAGAAATGCAAGAGATATATTTGCCTAATGAAAATATCGAAAATTTATTATCTGAATACCGGCTGGGGTGCATTAAATGGAAGGAGAACAACGAAGAGTTGACTGCCATTGAAACATTTGAGAAATGCAATAAACACTTTTTTCCTCTCATTCACAAACTTCTGAAAATTTTGGCAACTCTTTCAGTTTCAACATCAACTGCCGAACGTTCGTTTTCAACATTGAAGTGTATAAAAACTTATTTAAGAAATACAATAGGACAAGAGCATCTAAATGGTCTTACACTTCTCCACATTTATAGGGATATCACTATTGAACCACTAGAAATTGTGAACAGACTATCACAACGAAAACAGCGATTAAATTTACTCATATGAATTATTTTCTAACTTTTTTTTACACCTGTAATACCTACCTACTATAATATTAAATAATTAAAATAACTTACACAGTTGTATAATTTATTTTCAAATTTTCCTAACTATCTCACGATTCCTACTTTAAACCCCTCCCATAAGAAATTTATACCTACGCCCTTGCCTATTATTATAATTTATAATAAGTAATAACATAAAAAGTATAACACTATAGGTACGTACTATTGTACGTATTTATTTTAATGCCATAATAAAAAACCATTTGTAACGATTTAATAATAATAAATAGGTAAAAACATAATATAGTTTATTGCCGTCAACTAATATAACAGTACAATTAATAAAATATAATTACAATATTATAACCAATATAATTTATACCTAGTTACAAATATAATTCATGTATATTATACAAATTTAAAAAAATAATTTCATTTGATATTAATACATATTTTTATTACTTAAATTTTAAATAAATATTTTTATATTTAATTTTGATGGTTTCAAACCATTTCATGCTGTAAATTTGGATAAATATTATGGGTTTTATTCTTATAACGTTGAACGTTTTTTTATTTCTAACGAGTCTTCATCAAACTCTTTATTATTAATGTACATGTTTTTATTAGACTGAGATATTAATATATGAGTAATACTAAAAAAAAAACCCCTAAAAGCTTTGTACTCCATCCAAAAGTTTTATACAAAAAATGAATATTAATACCTGCATCGATGGTTGTAACTATTAATTTTGCAACAAAGAATATCCCCATTAGCCCCGACACTAAAGTTCCAACTGTCGTAAACCAGCCCCATAATTTGAACAGCTTATCTTCCACCATTTTTCCAAGTGTGTGTTCATCTATCAAATATTTAAATTATATTCCTTGGTTTACTGTATCATAACCCATGGTCTGTCTAACTATATTGTTTTTGACTGCGTCCACTTCTTGGGGGTATATTATATGTTGTTGGAAAGCTTTTATTGTATCTTTTGTATACAAGCCGGAATTCATTAAAAAGTCTAAATTTTTGTATGCCCATGTCCATGCTGTATTTGGTTTCAATTTTGGTGGCGTTTTTATTTCCTGGACATTAGGGAAAAATCCATACCAATTACCATCTAAATTGAACGCAGGTGGATACATTGAATTACAATTAATTTGTGTTCCATATTTTTGCAAGGTCGAATTTCGGGTACCAGAACAGCCTCTTAATATAGGCAATTTACAACACTTTCCGGACAAATACGTTCCGGGCAAATACGTTCCGGAAGAATACAGTTTTATACTTTTTGGATTCCGTCGAAATACGGTCCGGATAAATATGTTCCGAAATTATACGGTCAGGACATATACTTTCCGGATTATTATAGCCCCCCAAATTATAGCTCTAAAGTATGAAAAGTTTACATGGGAAATTTCCAGTAATAAAATGTTGTTTTATACTTTACCACTAGTTATATTTTATGATAAAGTATGAAAAGGTCACCTATAGTCAACTATAAAGGCACTAGGAAGCATTTAAGCTTATACCTATGTATAGGAGAAGACAATATCTATCCGTTCATAAATGCATGTGATATGGCAATAAATTTGGTCGAAGAAAAATGCGCACCGACTTTAGTTAAATATATAACAACTAGGTTATCCGGTAGAGCATTAGAAATGATAAAATATAAAAATGTTACTAAATGGATATACATTAAGAGTTATTTGATGGATGCTTTTGAAGATACGACAACCGCTTCAAGTTTGCAGATACAATTTAATTCCATAAAGATGCGTCATGGTGAGGACGTCAATGATTATTGCCATAGAGTAGAAAAATTGTATTATAAATTATGTACTGCGTGTACAGTGTACACACTACACATACACAAAAACGCATCATTGCAAAATCAATTCATTATTTCGTTCAGAATCTAAAAAAAATTATTTATTCAAATTTTAAATGAAAGGGTTTAACCTAACTTATGGATTAAGATAAAGTTTTAAATTAAAAAAAATGTGTACTTTAGAAATTGTTCAGGCGACCAATTTTGTATGAACTGAAATAAGTTCATATCTTGATTGGTGTATAAGTAAAAACGCACTACATACGTTTGTACAGCAAGGTCGTCATGGAGTAAAAGAAAAACTAGGTATTACCACAGAATAAATGAAATCAGAATGGACACTGTCACACTGATAATAATTTACACGGACATCATAGGGAACCTGAAAAATCCATCGGCCATATTTTTGGAGTCCAAACAGTGGGACTACCAAACACATAAACTGATCATTTGTTTCATAGATACAATGAAATGTCTGTTTTTTTTTTTTTTTACAAACAATAATAAATATAAAATTATAATGAAAATAGTATTTTTATTTACAAAATAATTAATGAAATAACAATTAAATTATTATTTATTAACACGTCAAATTGTTAAAATGTATACAAACAATAATATAAACTTAATAGTAACTAGTAAGAAGTAAACAAATAATATAATTTTTTATATATCTAATAAGAAATCTTAAGATACAGTCAATGATACAGATAAAATAAATAAAAAGTAAGTAATTTACATTGGTCTTACATATACTAGATTATAAAAATTCTTATACATTTTTATTAATTTTACAAGTGAAGTGTTTAAATCTATTCTGATAAATATTGAATTGTTTCATAAGCACTATTAATTGTTGAAAGCAAGCATAATAAAGCAGCATCCTATAAACAAAAAGCAAAAAGCAAAAATTACTATTCAAATTTGAAACGGTTCACTTTAATATTAAAATAGAAATTTGGACTTAACTTTGTAATAACGCAAAAATAAAGTAATTAAAAATATGCTTTGTAGTTAAGGTAAAAATATTAATACGTGATTAATATTTTTGTTTTTAAAAGTAATTGTTTTGATTTAAGCGAAGTAGTTTAAATAAATTGTATCGGCAACCACAAGGGACACAAGCCTTGAATGATTGCCTCAAATATATTTGTAAGTTATTAGAAGTCTATTGATTATTTTAGCCTATATCTTGTCACTCTAAATTTGCGGAATTACCTTCCTCCTGATGGTCGGAGGGTTCTCGAGGTCGAGCTTCGAGAACGATCAAATAAACTCTACAATACTATTATTATATAAATGTGGGTGCGCATGCACCTTACCTTGTCCGCAGCTGTCTCTGGTTGCAGTCGACGTGACAAGGATGTAGTTTATTAATTTTTTTTTATCACTCAAGAAAGAAATAATTAAATACTTTGACAAATTTCGTTATATGAAAAAGAAACAGCAAAGTTGTCGCAGGCAATGTCCTTTGAGTGGTTGCGAGTAATTCAGCTGTGCTCCTGCACTTGTCTGTCTGGGTGGTGCTCATGCACTGATGAGAGGAGACGATTTCGGTCAGGCCCGCCAGAGCCATCGGCGGTCCGATCAAAGGAGTCGGTGTCCCCAAAGAAAATCGTCCTTTTCCCTGGTGAAAGCGACCCTGACCGGACCATCCCCTGTATCCGGCGGCACATGAAAGAAGTTGCATGTGTTGCGCTGTACCGTTATAATCCCGTACAGTGTCCTGTACGTGACTAGATAATAGGAATCGTTCCAATCACCAGTGACTTGATTTATTGGGGTTATTTTAGATTTTATTACATGCGTGCGACAACTTGACCGTTATATATTTTATTGAATGAAAATAACGGATTTACAAAATTTATGATATGTAAATTTGAGCATATCATTACATTCTACAAATGAGAAAGTATTGCCAATTTTTTATTTTTTCTTGGAACAGAAAGCAAATTTTGATTTAAAGTTTTAATAGCATAAAATATTCTGAAGCGTATGTATAATAATTTTAAATATTCAATATTAAAGTTTGGACATGGATGGTTAAATGGAACATTATCAATAAAATTTTTTAATTTAATTCCAACATTGTTTTCTACAGCTAAAATTGGAAAATTAACTATGAAAATTGAATCCAGTTGATTTATATAATTATAAAATATGTCAGGTGGCATTAAAAGATTTCTAAGTCGTTTTTTCTTTGTTTGAGTAACTTTTAAAATAAGTAAACAAAAAAGAATCATCTAATTTATCTTGTGTCTTAGCGAAATTCAAACAAACACCACAAATGAGTTTTTGTAAACATTTTGAAAGTAAATATCCACTTACATAAGTTAATGCATTCCTAGGAGGTACATTTAGATCTCTATAATCTACAGTCTCTACAGATAATGAACAAAATTTGAATGGTGTTGTCTCAGGAAATAAAATTTTTGAGTTAAAAGGAATAGAATCACCTATTTTAGTTAAAATAATATCGAGATCATCAATACAATTAGCTCCATCAGAATGTCTAAAATAGTTGGTAAAAAACACTTTTTTAAAACTCCAAATAAATTGAATCGGTGTAGGGTTTTGATTATTACCATTTTGCTGCCGAAAATTTCCAAAAAAATTTTCTAAGCAATTCTGGTTTAATCTGTTTGTAAACAATAAAGTATGTGTTCCTTTTATATCTTCCCACAGTTGTAACACAGCACTAATTGTTATTTGCCACCCACTTATAAATTTCATCCTGCTAGTAATATTTTCATTATTATTATTTTTTACTATTAAATTATTAAAAATAGTTAACATGAATAATAAGTGCTTATTTTGTTCTTCAGTATTTTTAAATGGCCTATTAACATTTTTACTACCTCCTTTTAATTTAGAATTTAGTAAGTCAAATAGTTGGTCCATGCATTCTATAAATTTAATGGTAAATGTGGCTGATTGAGGTAAATATCCAGATGTTATATGACATTTCATACCTGTTGCAACAGTGGCACTAAATATTTGAGTGGCATATTTAACCTTCATCTTTTGAAAAGGTCCGGGATTTAAATGTATATCGGTTAATTTTGGAGCAAGTCTGTTTATACCTTTATTATTTGTATAGAATGTATCTAAATACTTCTTATTGGTTACATTATCATTATAAATAAATTTGTGTTTAAAAAAATTATTTCTAGTTGATTTCAGGAGATGGGGAGTGTCAAATATATAATAAATTTTTTTATTATTTACAAAAAAAAATGGTCTTTCTTTGGAAACATTTACACTTTTTGCAAAAGCATAAAAGTTAGAACCCTGATCAGTTGTGAGCACTCTTATATTTAAGGGAGTACTCTGTAAACGGTTAATAACAGCAAATATTGTATTTTGTAAAGCAAAACCAGTACAACTATTGTGAACAAAAAAATAAGCAATAGGTTGTTTCCAAGGAAATTTGAGTCCCCGAATCATATAACAAAGTGCATGTTTAGCAGGTTCATAAGTTTTTTGACTAAAAGTTTCGTTAAAACCTACTATAAAATCTTTCGAAATGTTGTAGTACAAATTACTTTTTATAGCCATTTCATCAATACATAATACACAGTCTTTAGATTCTTCGCTTAGATTATTCGCTTTAAATGTTATATATTCAAATAAAATATCATTAAGGCCAGAAACAATTTCATACTTTTCAGTAACTCTGCGTAAGGTTCTAATAGTAGGCAACTGAAAAATAGTTTTTAAAAATATATATGCCCGAGGACCAAAGGAATAAATAGTGAGAGCTAATTGTTTTATTTCATTTGTGTATCTGTAACCATGGGGATTTTTTTTAGTTAGATTTACAAAATTTACAATTATCATGGATAAGTTAGGTGGAAGATGTACATTACACATTTCTTTAAAATTATCTACTGAATTGATAGACTCAGCTACTTTTAAAGATAATGCTTCAACCTGTTTTTTCTAATTTAGCACACTTAGCTTTTAATTGCGATACTTCGGTCTTCAACTTCTTTTTCCTTGGAGTATTAACCGATAGTTGTTGAGTTGTCTGAGAAGAAGTAGAAACTGTACTGCAAGTTGATCCATCAGTTGTAGCAAGTGAATTTTCATTGGTCATTGATGTTGACGCTTCTTTATTTACATGGCTTTCCACTATAAAGGTAATTTAAAATAATAAAATATCTTGGTACATTATATAAATTGTTATGTATTTAAAGAATTAATTACTTACAATGGCAATTTTTAGAACTTGCAGGTGTACTGGTTCTTTGTGGTTCTTCATAATTACAAGTGGTTTTATTTGGATTTATAGAAATTTCCGTCAGTTCGTTATCAAGGTCTAAATTTGTAAAATTTAAATATAAATTAACAATAAACTAAAATATGTGTAATTTTAAACTTTAAAAATAAATAATACATACTAAATAAAGTTGGTATCGCTTGAGGCAATAAACGTGTTTTTTCTGGATTACAGTACATTTTGTTTTCAAAATGAATACTACAAATCCTAAAATTTCTATAAATCACTTCGATTGAAGTATTTAGGAGGTCATGTCTTCAGCCATTCAATACACCTACATCAAACCAATAATTATTAAATTGATATTAATCAGTTGTAAAAAAATCAGTAACATCAAATTAATTTAATTATTCAAATACTTACCGATCTTTCATAGAAGGAAAACGATGATACATATATTGGCCATCACTTTTCATACAATTTTTACATCCTTTTGCAGCACATCTCACTCCTCCCATTGTAAAATACAAATGTCTAAAATGTCTTTTAATGACTCAATAAAAAAAGGAAATATATGTGATGCTCTAAAACGTCGATGCAAATGTGTTAGGTGTAATAACCATAGATAATCACACTAACAAAAAATTGAAATTAAAATATAATTTCACTGTTAAGTTGAACACGTGTTTAACACAACTACACAAAATGAGAAGTGACCTCAGTAAAATGTTGTGACTTGTGAGAAGTAATATACATAGGAGTATACAATAAAAAGGAATGGGCATTTAGGGATTATTAACTTCCTGTATGATCTTTTGACTTTTGTATTATTATTCTATGACCCCCTGCGCAGACTGGTTTCTAACAAATTACAATGGTAGGTATGTGTAATATAATCCTATGGTTTGGCCTTACAGAATATATTCGTGAAAATGACTCATGAGTAAGTACTCAAAAAGTAGTCTGTTCACGACTGTTGTAATGTTTTTAAATTTTGAATTTTCATTATCATTTAATATATTTCTTATCTTTTAAATTGATTAGAAAGTTTACATTTCAGAAGTGTCCATTCTGATTTCATTTATTCTGTGGTATTACGTTGGAAAAATGCATACCTATTTCAAATATTTGCGAAACAGTATCTGATCATACAGGTTTGTATAATTTTAAATTGTTTTTGGTAGATTATTGTATATTATCATACTATTTATTGTTATACATAGATGAATTTAGTGATCTAAGTAGTGGTGAAGATATATTACCCAAAAAAGAATTTGTGATAACATTTTCCGAGTCCGAATGGAATGATATACATCCACAAGAAGTTGTGTATGCGAATAACGATAAGAAACGTCCATTTCCTAAAGTCAGGACTTACAATGTTTTGCCTAAAAAAACGTGGACACCTATAATTGCCGAACATTTTTGGATCCACACTCAACTCCCTTGTTGATTGGCATTTCAAAGAAGTAAAGTTTACCCAAGTGGATCTAACTATGTGGTAATTGTAGGACGATATACAATTTGTGCATCGAATTTCAGGGCATAATTACTGAAAAACCACCAGAAAATTCTAGGTACCTAGATATATATAGAACAGCCATATTTTACTTTATTTTGTATGTGTATATTACCTATTATATTATTATGTTAGTTGGTAATGGTACATATAACATTTTTCTATAAAAAATACATTTAATATATTAGTAAAATTTATTAAACTATGATTATAATAGTACATCTTTATTACATTTATTATTAATAACTTTTAAGTCGTAGAACGGTGTAAATATTAAATAAATTCATCAAAATAACTTAAAATTTGTATTGTATACATATAGGTATATATTATATTAATATATCATATTATTATTCCAATCCCTACAAAAATATTTTTGAAATATAACAAAATAACTAATTGTTATTCTTCGTTTTAATATCGTCTAAATTTGAACTAAAAATATCGATAAAAATATATTTTATTCGAACGTATTTCTCAGATATTTTGGTTCCAGTATGAACTAATAAATTATAAGGAACCTTATAAAACATTTTCAAATTTAAGCCATAATAGTAAAAGATTTTATAATTTTTTTTTAAAATTATGTGCCACTCATGTGGTCCAGAGGGAAATATTTTCAATCATAATGCACTTTTACTATGTATACAACAATCAACTATATTCATAGATACTTTAGAAATGAATACATATATAATATTATATATTATAATATATTATAATTTATAAGTAATAGTACATAACATCGTATCGGTGATGGATGAAATTACTTTAAATAAATTATACAAATATATAAACGAATCTCAAATTGCTAATTTTGTAAAAATTTAAATTTCAGGCGCTCATAAATAAATATAATATTAAAAATTATATCTCAGGTTTTACATTTATTTTTAACATTTATTTAATTATTTTAAACAGAGTTTTGATGGAATGTAAATATGTGGGCGATTTTGATCAAATTCACTCTGCAACAAAAAAAAGACGATTGATTGGACCCACATTTGAAAAAGCCGTATCATTAATTATAAATGAAGGAGTATCATGTGAGACGTTTAGAGAAAAAGAAGCAGTTAGACTTATGAAAGAAGGTATTTAAAAATGCGATTTTGTGCAGGCATAATTTAAAATATAATTGATTTACTCAATTGTTTATACACCGTATTTAATTTATAATACATACACATTTATAAATAATGTAACATATTTATGTTATATAAATAACTAGAAAATAAAAAAAATAGCACGGTTAAAATAATAGTAACTACAATTATGTCTAATATAATTTAAGAATCACGGTTTTTTTTTTTATAATTATTGTTTTATTAGGAGCGCCAGAACCTGCAATCATTCCTACCGGGATTGCCTTACGAACACTAAAATCAAAAAAAAAAAAAAAAATTTAAGACATCCTGATACATTAACAACTTTGGCCATTATGCGATCAGAAGAAGAGTACATAAACTTTTTACACGACATGGGGTGTAGTCCATTTTTCATACATTACCATGGAGTAGAACAGGTTCATTTATATCGAAGCTATTGTCGCAATGTTTCACATCCAAAATAATTATTGACGCAACCAGTGGTGTAGTTAAAAGTTTTAAGAAGTTAAGTGTAGAAAAAACAAAATCTATTTTTCTTTATGAAGCATTAGTTTATGATTCTGAAAAGCAGCACAGTTTCACAATCACAAATATGCTGAGTGAGCGGCACACTAATAAAGCGATTTTAAATTGGCTGGATCAATCGCTGACAACTCTGCCTTGTATAAAAAGAAGACCTTTACTTATGTGCCACCGACACCACCAGCTGAACTCATCGAATCTACTAGCTACACACTAGACTTTGCATCCCGTAAGTTTGTACATATTGGTTTTGACCCGAGTGAAAAATTACAAGTCGTTGTTCATTTATTAACTTCATCGCGGTACGTGCATATTACTACAGATTTTATGAAAAAAATATTCGGGTTCATGGGGCATATCTTGTCGTTCATATCAGACACACCACAAAAATATAAGCGAGTTATATTTTATGAATACGAAAAAATGAAACTATCGAGTATGACGTACAGCGGAGAAAATGTGTTGGTGATTGAAACAAAAAATCGTGATGGATGTAGAGTACTGCTGAATCGGGGCGACCTTCTTCGACTTCAATATCTCGAATGTTCTATTTTCGAGAGCATCGTGCGAAAAGAAGTATTCACCGCTCTGTTGATTATAAAACAATATGAAGAAATTGTCGAGTACCTCGACAAGAAATGTAGACAGCATAAATCACCGCCGAAAACTGTTGACGAGATGGTAGTTTTCATTAAGAACATACAAGACGATCGAGTCGTTAAATCTATACCAAATTTCTCCAATCAAATACAGATGTGTGCAGCTGAACAGTTAGCTGAATCATTGTTACACCAGAGGGCAAACAACTCGCATGAGGTAATTAAAAAATATATTATTATTCCTTAAACAACAATTATTAAATATTTTTTTTAAATTTTAGTATTCCAATGAAACGACGGTCATTTCGCCAATGTCGTCACCAACACCAATGTCACCACCTACACCGATGTCAACACCACCACCGAGTTTCACAATGCAATCGCAGTCAAAAAGAGCAGTCGATGAAAACGATGGGCCGTTACATTTCAACACGCGATCATTGTCGAAAACGTACAACTTCGATTCAGCCGTATCGGAAATGTATTTTGTACCAAAACGTAAACTATTTTAATTTCAGATATGTATTGTGTAAAATAAAAAGACATGTATATAAAAAAAAGTATTTTCATTTATTAATATTAAGTTTTACAATATTTACAAGGTTCTTACTTCTCCGTTAAACGGATTGTAAGTTATAATTTGGTCGTGTAATATTAAACAATATGCTGAAGTGGAAGCTGGAAACGCTTCGTCTGCTTCTAGTTCAATCCTTAGGTCGACAGTTGACATTTTTACATTATCGTTCTGCTTGCTCATATCAACAACTATAATCGGACACAGATTTTTGAAATCTGATCGGTTCAGTAGAGGTGTCACTTCGTCATGGCCGTAGTAAGATTTTTGAAACTCTACATAGGCGCGGTATAATGTAGCCAACTTATCCCTGGTAAAGTCGCTTTGGAAATCTTCATAGGGAAACACTTCTGAGTTTAAAAAGACCTTCAAGTTTTTAAGTTTACAATGGTCAAAATGTGACATTGTTTTATTCGAGCTATTTTTCCTACCAGTTTGAAATCCTATTATGACATATCTAGGTTTTTCTAATTTGTTAGATGTCTTTACTTTCCAGGAATGCGAAGTGTTTTGCGGTAAAAATGGATATTCACACAACTCCCACGATCTAAACGCGCATGTCAACAGTTTCTGATTGTTTACTACTTTCAACAATCTTATTTTTTCTTTATCACTGACCTTGACTATGGGCATTCTCCATAATATTTTTGTTATGTTTATTTTCACGTCTTTTAGTTAAGGAGCGTCTGCGACAACTTCATTATTCTTATACTGCTTAACGGCATTTATATCCAGTGATGCTCTGTTTAATATAAGTTGTTGGTTACAATTTATTAAAATACGTTTGTAATCTTCACAAAAACCGAACAAATCTTTAAGATTAATACAACCATTAAAATTGCCGCTTTCAATAAAATCTTTATTAACATTTTTAATATCGTTATCCCAGCCAGAGTTGTGATGTGATGTAATATTCGTTTTATTATACGAACAATATCCCTTTAATGTAGTCGTTATACCTGGATTAGCGAGTTTTTGAATTTGAATGCCGTTTATCTCATATTTCATTTCGGAGAAAAGAAACGCCAACCCATTGTTTATAAATCGGATGTCATCAGTAATATCTGCAGGTTTGATTATTGTTCCTTCGATGTAAATATAACTCTCACATGGTAAAGTATAAGATTCTGTGTTATGTAGTGCGATACGCACTTCATCGTTATTGGAGAGAGCTGACGTAGAATAAGTTAAAAAAGAATGATATTCAATTTGAGTTATTCTGCAATCGTCGGTGTATCCACCCGTAACATCTAAATACATGTCGTCCATATTAAATAGCGTTTAACGAACGTAAAAACGCTAAATTGGATGCTGTTAGATTGTGTACAACTTGTCTTCGTGTCGAATTTTTCTTCAGAATGTTCCGGTTTGTGTTATTAACGCGACTAATGGACTTTACACGTGCAGTCCTATATATATTAAAAAATTGCAAACCCATATCACGAGTCTTGAATTAATAAACGTACCGATATCGGCTCACCTCGTAGATCGATCAACTCGTCGTTCTGATTTTTTAAAATTATAGTAGCATGCGTTATAGATGTAGAATTAAGTGAGTAAAATACCAAATGCGGTGGTACCTCTATTATTTTATAACCTGGAGGTACAGTCGGGTAAAACTCGTGTATTGTATGGCACTGCTTCCCGTTGATGAATGAACCTGTGGCTAGGTTTGATTCGATATATATACAGTTTGTTTTTGTAATATTGTTATGGGCTACGAGATATCTATAAGATATCTACGAGATTACAAGGCTAAGTTAGTATGACCATGCCTCGTGTCAAGGGTAATGCGGATGCTACTATGACCATGACACGTGTCGGGATAGTAAGCGCACCAATAATTACAGTGCACTAATGATGCATTTGAGATGTTATTGCACATTCTCAAATCCGTGTCCGAATTTGCAACAACAACAACAAGGACACCTGGTTTTACCCAGAAGGCGACCACACGACGTAAACAAGAGACGCACCACAATATATAAGGAAGCCCGAAGACCAACAACGGCAGATGTACCAAAGCTATCAACAACTGAGCACTTTCACGTCACTCAGCCACTTATTTATTTGTTACATGTATTTTGTTTGTATGCAATAAAAAATATTACGTTATTAAGTTTAACTTTCATTCAAATTAACCATTTGGATTCAAATCTGATACTGGCACGCAACAATATTAACCATCGTATCAGATTCATGTTTTACATTACCAGCATATTTTCGATTTTTGAATCCCAGCAACTGACCAATGTTATTAGGCATGGTAAAATCTATAGCTTCGTTACACCACATTGTACTTTTTAGTGTATTATTATCAGCTTTCAATTCAAATATTATATCTGTATCATGTAATATGCGATGTATTGCTGACTCGATTTCATATAATTCGTTAAAACCAGTAGGTATTGTAAAAACGCTACTGATCGCATAACCTGTGTGCTCGTTGTATGCGAATCCTATTTTATTACACTTGTCGTTTATATTTGGAATAGAGTTATTTGTTTGAAACCCCAGCAGACAAATCTTAGCATTTTTACTGACTTCTATCGGTGGGAAAAAGTCGCAAGACAATTCACTGGAGTTCCCGGTTAAGGTTATGGCGTACATGACAGAAATCTTAAACACAAGTGTCCACAGTTTGTCGTATTATATTTTTGATGTTTATCGTAATTATATTCGATATCACAACCGTTGAAATATTTTTGTATTTCTAACGGTGGCGTTAAATTTCCAAAACTATCGTAATATTTAACTTTTTTTCCGATTTTTTTATACGCTACCCAATGCGTACCTGTACCGTTTTCGATGTCTAAATTAACCACAGCAGACTCTTCAGACTCTTGATGCTTAGCTCTTGGAGGCAACTTGTCTCTGGAAAACACACCGATGAAATGAGGTATTTTTAACATGTCAGCGTATTTTATAATCTCATAGTCGTACAACGCTCTCTTGGGTAACGTGGAAATTAGTTTTTTGTCGTTTTTCTAGTTTTCTTTACCGATCCGCCTTTGTAAGGTGCTAGGTATAAACCTTTACCTTTAACAATTTTATAAGACTGCCCCTTGTGCGGTGTAAGATATAAACCTTTCTCTAAATGAATAGGTGTGTTTTTACCGGAATTTAATTCATTTACGACTTTAACTATATTACCGACACCGCCGGTAAGAGCGCCCAACGCCGATAAACCAGCGAAAATAGGTATTAAAGGTAGAACACCGCCCTTTTTCGGTATTGGTATAATTCTTGGAGTTTTCTTATTTTTAGATTTTTTTTGATTTTTTTTCGCAGCCGACAGACATGTTCTTACTAACTTGGTTATATTCTTTTCGTTAATTTTATTTTTGATTGATTTTTTTGCTGCCGAAACCATCTGTTTAAATCCGCAACCAGCGCCCAACTTGCGTTTCGCCTTCATAGCTGTAGTAACCAACCAGGACGCAGCTTTTTCCTTAATACCAGTGTTTTTAGATTTAAACACTTCCCGAGCTTGATTTTCCAATATTTCGTCAGCTCTATGTCTATCAGTTAGTGAATTGCTGTTTTCATACGCTATGTCATGAGCTCGGGCCAACTTGTCTAGTCTGTTTATGCCCCGTTCACCGCGTGCCAATCTTTCTTTTAATTTAGTACCAGGACCAGCAAATCTGAAAAAAAAAATACAGACAAACATTTTAGATATGATTTAATCATATAGTGAGTAATGTCTTACCTATAGCCGGGTAGATGTAATTCCACTGGTAAATGATTTATAACTGAGTTAATAAGACCAGAACCTTTATTGTTGTGTCGCTTACGAACGCGAGACATCGTGTGACGCTTTCAAGTACATAGCATTGATATTTATAGTGAAAAAATGCACTTCATCGAGCAACAGAAAAAACTACGAATTTATAACATTGATACTCCGGATACAATACAGTTTAGACATGGTGAGCTATTTCCAAACACTATACGCTCATTGGTGTTGGGGAGTTCCGGTTGTGGTAAAACAAATTTAATATATTTTCTACTTGTTGACGAAAACGGTCTACGTTTTGAAAACGTTTACATATACTCTAAAACGTTAGAACAACCAAAATATAAATTATTAAAACGTATAATCGACGATATTGACGGTATTAACATTTTTACTTTTTTCGAGAATGATAAAGTCCTTCCACCTGAGCAAGTCTTACCAAACTCTATATTTCTCATGGATGACGTCATAGGCGAACAGCAAAACATAATTAGATCGTTCTTCTCCAGGGGCCGTCACAATAAAATAGATATATTTTATTTGGCTCAGAGTTATTCAAAAGTACCAAAGCAGTTGATACGCGACAATGCTAATTTAATAGTATTATTCAAACAAGACGATACCAATTTAAAACATGTATACAACGAACACTGTTCGGGCGATATGACATATATACAATTTAAACATTTTTGTGTTACGTGTTAGAACCGTGATAGATTTGTATTCGTTGTTATTTGTAAAGATAGCGATCGTGATAACGGCCGTTACCGTTATGGCTTTGATACTTCTGTTGTTATATAAGACGTCGCAAATAATAAATATCGATTAGGTTTGCTGGTGGTGACGGAGGCATATGTAAAAACATTCTTCTTGTAAACAGCACGCATGTTTTCAATCGAACCAGCCATATTCAAAAATTTTATCACAAAACAACACACTTAATCGAACGAAGAGTGGAGATAGACTGATTTCATTTCAGTTTTTGAAACCCTCACATGTATATTTTATGGTAGGGATTTCTTCTACAGGTTTAAAGTATGCATGTCAGAACATGTTAGATTATTGAATAATACTATTGTTTGTAATGCAAACAAGACTCTACATGCTTGTTATACTATAATTTTTCAAATGGTAATATACCGGTAATATGTGATAATAACAGTGATAGATAGCCTTATCCATTGAATATGTGTGTACGGTAAAATAGTTCTGCGCATGTGCATGATAACTGTTGAATATACATTAATATGTGTGTACGGTCATATAGTACGTGTAAGGTAACCTGGCGTATGTACAATAATATGATAACCACGGCGATGGATGTGGGGGCGGCGGGGTTACACGGATACGTATCCGGCGGCGGTGGCGTGACTGGGTCGGCGGCGGTGGCGGGGACGGTGGTGGTGGCGGGGACGGTGTTGGTGGCGGGGACGGTGGAGGTGGTGGGGACGGCGACGGCTCAGAAGCTCAGGTTCCAGAACTCTCGTTTTACACCTACTTCAAATAAATGGTAGGTACTCGCAAAATAATCTAATATTATCATCATGATATTATCGTATAGGGTCTTAATAATGATTAACTAAAAATGAAAATTGAAAACTTATATTCTAATTTTTAAAATTATTAAGCTTTTTTAAGTTAACCAAGAAAAACAGTGGAAAGAATTTCACCGAAGATGAAAGAAAATATTTATTGGATTTAGTTTTTTTTTATATAAACGCATTGTTGAAAATGTTGAAGTAAAGTTATATGTCTAACAAGCTGCCAATTTCATTGCGCCGATATTTATGTTATTTTATTCTATTTAAATACATCAAATTGACTTATTGTAATTATTGCATAGGTACAGATTGTAAATTATTTCTGAATAAAAATAAAAGATGTTATATGTAATATGGTTATTATTTTTAGTATATTTATAATAGAGTTTTAAATTATTAGACTGATAATAATATAATAATATATGGAAATGTAAGAAGGATGAAGTATGGGACAGAATTTTGGTACTGGTATAACAAGACAAGTTTCAGGGATACGAAATGTATCTCAGCTAAAAACATGTTATTCAAAAACGGGATACAAAAAAGAAAATCTAATAAAAATACCTATTATTATATTCTTAATATTCAATATGAAAGTTATTAAGACACAAGTTTTTTATTTAGGTTGAAATTTACAAGGAACACTATAACAAACATCTATTAAGTTCTATAGATGAAATCGAAGCTAATATGTTTTTAATATTGATATAATTATAAATAACATTTAAAGATATTATTGAACAAGAAAATTTTGCATTTAACTTATAAAGAAATTTTAGTTCTTAAATTTTGTAAGAAAATTTTTAGACTCAATGTAATTTATCTAAGAAAGACAAAATGATTTTGTATTTAACTATTCAGTTAGTGTCCACAAAATATTGATGAAATTTGGGAAATTGTCAAGCCATTATTTATCAATCTAAAACAAACTTGCTATAAAGAAACAAAAACACTCAAACGTAACAACAAGGTATCTTTTTCAAAACTCATTAAATATTTATTTTATTTTAAATAACACAAATAATTATAAAACTAGGAGGAATTATATATAACTGGTGGTGGTCATCTTTTCCATTGACTTTAATTAAGAATAAGATCATGCATTGATAAGTATACCTTTATAGATAACCAACTCAATGCTAATTTTTAGTGACTACGTTTAGCGCTCCGCATGGTTGGGTATATGAACTTGAACTACTATACGTCCTCAACATCGATTTATTTTATCGATTTATTATATCGATAGTAAATTTGAAAAATGTGTTTTTCCTTACAAAACCACAAAATCATTGTTTAAATGTTAAAATGGTGTACAGTAAACTTATTAATGGACAATGGTTAAATACAAAACACCTATATACTATTTTTCATAAGGAACATTTCTCTGAGTATTTAAGTCTCTGGCTGAAATAAGGTTGTGCTCGTTTGTAACTTTGTTGGCACAGAGTTGTTTAAGACAATGATGACAATTTTTAAAAACAGTTTTAATTAATTTTTTTTTAATGTATCCAGCTATATAGGTTTGAACTTGTCCACGTAAATAATTAACATTAATTGGAGGGTTACTAATCTGAACTGGTAATGAAACAGAAAATTCATAGTTACTAAAATTTTTAACTGAATCATCTTGACTATTCTGGAATAAATTTTTATAAGATGTCAGACTTGTTTCTACAAAATCCTCACAATTTGAACCAGGTGCATTCGACGATATCAAATTATTCAATAGCAATGTCTTATAAGCTGAAGCAAAAGCATGGTATGATGGGTTGCTTGAACTTACACTGCGTGCTGCGCCAAAAAAACATTCTAATGAGTCTTGATTCACATGTCGCGGTAATAGTGAACGAATACCAATTTTGATTAACATTTTAAAAAGTGTTTGGAAACCTAAAAATTGAGCAAAATATTTAATTTTATATACTAAGAAAACAATATTATTATTATTTATTGGGTTCCAACCTTTAATAGTTATCTTCCAATTATTTAGTGATGGAACAATATTTTTTTTTCCATTTTTATCAACAAAGTACATAGTAGACAGAACTTTAAGACTATCAGACCAAAGATCGTGATGAGGTGATTGCCTTTTTATAGCTGTTCGATAGATTTTTCTATCCACAACTCGATCATAACTTACATTGATTGAGTCAAACAGCTCATCAAAAAACAGGCAAATTTTTGCTGTGTCTTGAGCACTGGATTCTATCATATTTTTAGCTGCAAACAGAAATTGAAAAGATTATATTAATATGCAGGTTGTCTCACGAAGATCTGACATATGGAATAACTTTTTGTATTCAATATTTATGTTCGAACACCGACCCTCATGCCGCGTTTCTGTCGGTCCAACGGTCATCACGGCGCGAGTGGCAGTCCGGTCAATACAGCTGTTTGTTGCCCGACGGGGGTTACCCACCGACGTGTATACCGATTGTGGCACGAATTTTATCGAGGCCAATAAACAGTTACACGCGTTGATTAATAGTGCAGATGGTAAAGTAGCCTTAGCCAATGCGCGTACCGCTTGCGAGTGGCATTTTAATCCGCCAAGCGCCCCGCATTTCGGGGGCTTGTGGAAGGCGGCGGTTTGTTCAACAAAAAGATTGTTGACCCGGGTAATCGGTGTTCATTTGTTCACATACGAGGAGTTAACCACTGTACTAACACGTATAGAGGCCGTGTTGAATTCTCAGTCATTAACTCCAGCGTCTAGCGATCCCCACGACCTTGAGTGTTTGACGCCGGGGCATTTTTTGACTGGCCAACCATTGTTAGCCGTACCACTGCGGTCGAGTGCCGACGAAAAACGTAACCTCCGGGATAGATGGAAATTGCTCGACCAATGCCACCAGGCTTTTTGGCGACGTTGGTCAGCCGAATACTTGACCACGCTTCAGGAGCGACCTAAGTGGACTCGCAATGTGCCTAATTTAGGCGTCAATGATATGGTGGTAATAATCGACAATAATAGTGCTCCCCTAATGTGGTGGCTTGGTCGTGTGATGAAGTGTTACCGGGGGATGACGGTACAGTACGTGTCGCCAAGGTGTTGACCAGTACTGGATTAATTACGCAACCGGCGGTGAAACTAGTCCCTCTACCGGTCGACGAGTAACCGCGAATTGATGGTGTTCACCGTACTTGTCATTATTTATTATTTTAACTTGTTTTGTAATTTTCTATTGTGCTCACTGAACCACCTGGGGAAACTATACCACTTGGGGACCATCTTATTATTATATTTATTGATTTATAGTTTGTAGTATATTTATGTACTTTTATTATGTATTTATTTCACCGGCACTATTGTTTTATGATAGATGAATGTATGTTACTTATTAATGATGTTGGAAAAAAAAATGTTTGTTTATGTATACACCACGTTTGTTTTATTTTTTTTTTTTACAAAATTGTCAATTCCCTTATTATTATTCTAATTTTGTACGGACCATATGTCCATTGTTTTGTTTGTATCTTTTTTATTGTATCAATTTAACCTGAGGCCGGTGTCGATCTCGCATAGCCTGATCCAGCCACAGATCCGATGTGCAACCCCCAACGACGTCCAGTGATGCAGGGCCCTCACGGGGGGAGGATGTTCGAACACCGACCCTCTTGCCGCGTTTCTGTCGGTCCAAAGGTCATCACGGCGCGAGTGACAGTCCGATCAATACAGCTGTCCATATTTTTTTCCCTCTTTGGTCAAGCTGTAAATGGCCGTAGACTTGTCGCCGTCGTCTTCACACCTTTTTTCGACACCTTATCTTGTGTTGTTGCCGCGGTAGGCGCGACACCTTTTGCGTACGTGTGTGCTTGGTTCGTTGTCCGGTGTCACGAAGAAACACGTGCTCTCTCTTGCATTTTTATGTAAGTTCGCCTTTTGCGCGACCTTTTATATCGTCGGAATTGATATTGTAGCGTTTTGTGAGACTCGACCGCAATATATAATTGTGTCGAATATTAATATACCATATTTTTCTTTGGTTGTTATAATTAATGAGATATTCACCATACAATTGAAGACTGCCGAAGTGGATCATTGGATCGACCCGCCGCCGGAATCAGGTCGATTTTTTATTAAATATTTATTGTATACCTTCCTGGTAAAATGATAATTGTTTACATTAGATATATTTGTGTGATATTATTATTTGTATTATTTTGTCTATTTGTTTATATTATTATAATTTTGGGGCCCCGCGTATTACAATATTATACTTGTAACATCTTGTGACAGTGTCACATTATTATATTATATAGATATACAAAAAAACCTAATTTATTATCATTTGTTGGTCACCTAAGTCTACCACTGCGCAAGTTGCGGCAGAAAACTGCCTATTCCCTCGTAAGTTCTGTCGCAGCGAAAACAATTTAAAAATTTTTTAAGTATAATTTTTTAATACTTACATGCTAAAAACTGCATTGTGGATGACACACGCTGTGAAAATACTTGTGTTGCACATTTTACTTTCATTTTTAGTATTCTGTCTGGTACTACATGTCGATCAGTGAGTCTGGGCAACATTTTACAATCGGGTAAAGCACTATCAACATTATATAGCTCTTGAATATTTAACCATCTTGCACGTCCTACGTTTCCATCCATAGAGAATACTAAATCTTTGGTTAACAGATAATTTCGAGTGCACTTAATTAAATAAGGCACGTCAAAAATATGAATTATCTGAACTCGCTCATTGTTTTTATCAAGTCCAATTTCATACATTATGTCATATTTATACTCTTCATTTCGCTTGATGAAATATTTTCTAGTCTCTGCTTTAAGAAGTTTTATTGCACCATCATTTGATCGACCTTGGTCAGATATAGATGCTATTATTTTTAACCCAGTTTTATGGACTTCCCTAACAATCTGTAAACATACAATCAAAACAATTTATTAAATTATGCTTACAAACTGAAATTATGGGTTTTGTCCTTGTTTCTTTCAACAGGCATGCTAATTTGTCTTGTTTTGTAGCACCTTGAAAGAAAGTATAGCATATGGGTTGTTTAAACTTCTTTTTAATACCACGTACTATGAACACCAGTGCATGGTCAGCATAATCTTGATTTTTACATGTTAACAAAGCCTTCAATTTGGTCGTTTGATGAATTATAATGTAGACCGCTACTCAAACTAACCTCATCGAACAACAACGTACAATATTTGAATATAAAATTATATTAATTATTAGATATTTTAGTTTATTTAATAACTTAAATTTATTTAACTTGTCAATTCCATAATGCCCAGCCTTGAATATCACATTATTATTTATTATTATTATATACTAAACAAAATGTTAAACACAACTTTTATACAATATACATAACTCTATCACCTTTCGAGTGGTTTCAAATTGCCAACTTTTTCTTTAAGAACGTTCATTATTACTGGACAGATTCCCGTTTTAATTGAAACACTACTTAAGACATTATGAAGAGTTTTTGGACTTGGTAATGTAAACATAACCGATAACATTCTATAACATTTTGGGCTACGTTTGAATAATGATAAGCTAAGTATTTTATCATCTATTGTGAATCTTCTTCCTTTTTTTTTTCATAGTTTATCTTAACTGTAATTTGGTAAATAGAGATGTAGCAGCTGTCATTTTTTCAGAATACTTTTCTGATATCAACTCAGCTGCACGTAACCTTTGCTTAAATAACTGTTTTTTTGATTTTTGTCTTCTAAGGTGTCTGACCAAGTTGTTAGTTATGTCATAAAACTTTTTGCACTTGGGTGTTAGTTGCTTACATCGATTTAGACCAAATTGTTTTAACAAACCTGAAAAAAAAATGGTTTACCATAAAATAATTATTTTTAGAAATGAATAGAGCTCAGAAGTTTATATATATTTAATGTTACTGAATATTAGGTACTTAGATACAAAAAAAATTCTTTAGCTAAGCAAATAATAATATATAATGATATATAATATAATATATATATAATAATAATAAATAAGCAAATAATGAGACCAGCATTTTTAATTGATGTTTTCTTAGTATTCTTACTGAGCGTGCAACTTCTATTTAGAACATCATCACCTATATAATTAGCAATAAACAATTTAGGATGAACTAGGCAGCTAAGCAAATTCAATAGAGTGCAAAAGTGTAGGCATAAGCTAGCGTACAACTAAATACAAAGAAGCAACTCACGTAAAAAACCATCAACTGTGATTGGAACATCAGGTTTTGTAGTATGAACAGTGCTATCAGAATTTAAAACCTGGATTCCTGACAAATCAAGATCAGTAATATTAGGGATGTCTGAAATATTAAAAGTACAATTTAAATACTTGTACATTAAATATTGTAAATTATGTAAATAAAATTGAGACTGACCATGTATACAAATTGTTTCAGTAACATCATTGTCGGTGATAATTGTATTACACTCCAATTTTTTAATACATGAAAGGTTCAACTCTTCATTAATGCTTTTAAGACATTTAAATACTTATTAACAGTCGGAGTACTATGATTTGTAGAATCTGAATATGATATACCTACTAATATTTTTAATATTTTTATTTTTATAATTAATATTAAAGTAGATGTTATATTTTATTTACCAGGTATATTAATTGTAGGATATGAATTAACATTTAAACGTTTTGTACCAGAACTTGTGCAATTTATACTGAAATGTGCAGAACATATCCTTTTACTATTGTACACAGTATTTGGATCTTCATTTTCCAATCCAACAAGTTTCATCCAATCAATTAATCTATTTAAGTAAAGCTTTGAGTTCGGAAATCGATGATTAATAACATCTAAAAAATTTTTAATTAATATTATGCAATAATCAATATAAATAATAATTAGTGTTATATTAAAATTCAATTAAAATTATTTTTTAATTTGATAAACAGTTAATACAATTATTTAATTATCATGTACCGAATTTGTAAAAAAATGAAACTTCAAAACAAATTACATACCTTTTTC
>NW_026083246.1:0-51825 GCF_020184175.1 Aphis gossypii
TGACAATAAAAAATTAAAATGTTTATATTTACCTATATAAATAGGTTTACAAAAATCAATGATTTTGTTTCTAATTAATGCAACTGCTTTAGAGTTTCATTGTAAGTTATACAGTGTTTGAATGTTGACTGATTTATCAGTTTTTGTAAACGACGATCACTAGACACCAGTTCCATTTTTATTCTTTTCCGCATAGACTCCATGGTTTTCCCAAAAACCGCATTATTAAAAGTTTGAAAAAGTCTTTCTCAAAGTCATTTGCTGCTTTTTTTCGCATCTCTGTGTTTAGTGCTATGTATGGAGCCAGCCATGGCGATTGTTAAACTGAAGTACTCTATGAACTTATAATAAAAAATAATTATATTATAATGTAAAATAAAAACATTTATACATTACTTTTTCAACTATGAGCCATTGGCTATAGCTTGTTGGAGGTTTCGGTAATGAATAATATAGTTTTTTTTTTTCGACTGAAGTGTTGCCATGAGTTTTTTAACTTTTGAACCAGCTGGGATACCGTTTTGTGGTAGGAAAAGTAAGTCGTTGTGTTTATATCATGGAGTTCTTTCAGATAAGTAATGTCAACTTCATATATCCGTCCGATGGGTGATGTATCGTTCAAATCATTCAGTCTTCTAGCTTAGGTTCAACCCACTTAAAACCACCATAGGGCATGTGTTGTGACATTGCCCAACCGTACAGATTATTACCTAAAAAAATAAATTTATTTTCATAATATTTAATTATATATATATATCTAATCTTGATAAATTAACCATGATTTGGACTTTGTTGGATCATAATCTGGCGTCTTTTCTAATATTAGCTTTAGCATACCTCATACTTGCTTGTGTCAAACCACCTCGAATTCCTATAAAAAATGTATATATTATATATGTAAATTTTATATAATAATTATAATACACTTTTCAATCATCAACAGCATATCATACTCTGTGAGTAACTCTAATTTGACTCCGGTATATTTTAACATACAATCAAAGGAGAATCCTGGTGCTGTATAGTAAAAAAATGGGTCCAAACAGTATGTGGTTAAACATAGGTCTCTGAAGTTCTCAAACACGTCAGCCAACAATAAAACATCAGTTTTCAGATATAGATCACTGTATTCACCCAAAGTCTTGCATCCAAAGTGATTTCAAACAGTTTTTGCATGTTCATAATCTTCTTCTTGTATATGTGATTCTGTTAGTGTACTGTAGAAATCTGCTTTCTCTGGTAATTGTTTGCTCCAGCTTTTTCAAAACCATCCGTATACTCAGAAGGGTAAACACCTTTACGAGTAACGAGTGGCAAGTCTGCGGCATTAAAAGTTTAGCTGTTTCTCTAAACTTTCGAACCCTGGTGTTAATAAATTTCCGAGAGTGTTGATAAACTTGAAGCCATAAATCTTAATGTGTCGATGAACCGTATTGAAAAGTTATTGGAAACGTGTTTTGAAAATGAGATGAATTTTTCTTCACTGTTTGGTATAACAGAAATTTTTTTCACATCGAGACCGAGTTCAGTTACAATAAAATGTGCATCATAATTCGATAAATGTGAAAAAAACATGGTACAAAATTTGGTGTTTGAAGCTTGAGGTTGCAGGTATTACACAATGTTTGTCGAAATTTACCCGATAAGTGACAGTGATCAGCAACTTTATGGTTTCCCACAGAGAAACCGTTTTTACATAAATTACATGTCTTACATAAATTATGTGCTTGTTGTTGTTCTGCAGTAAAGGTTTTTGTATGTTGGTTTGTAGTAATTTTTCAATGTTTTCTGCTATTTCAACGATACTCTTCACAAAATGTTCACCCACATTCTGATTATCTTCATCGCCACGAAAAATTATAGGTGAAGTTGGAATATTAAATTGTTCAAGCATTTCTGCGGGAACGTCGTTATTTGCTTTAACTAAAACCATAACTCATGGCCTCGGTTTTTTGAATAGCTTTTGTATTATTTCCACATTTTTCATCTGATTTTTTTAATAGTGCTTCAAAATCTGCATATATAACTATCGGATGTCGTTGAGTTTTTTTCCATGCGTCGAATTCTAACATCGATCCAGGAGCAGGGATTCGAGGTAAAATTGGTTTATGTGTTCCGCATATTAACTTGTGTTCTTCAAATCGTATGCGCTCATTTAATTCGTATTTATTAATATTTAGAGGTTCGAACGATGTAAAGCATCGTTTACAAATACAGCACGTCCATTATGTCGGGTTTTCTGTGATCGCACAAGTCGGGAAAAATTAGAGATGTAGGTAAAATGAGAATTTTCATCGTCGGTTATTAGTAAAAGTCGAAATGATCTGTTTTTTTCTCATCTACCACCTTCAGTGGAAACACTTCATATTTTGGAAATTTTTGGGGTGGTTGGAAATGTTTTCAAGTCCTAAACATTGACAGTTACATTAGGATTATTTTTTCAAAAATGTTAACCTGATGTAATTTTGTTGGGAACGTGAGATCAGAAAAATTATATTTTTCTTCGTGCGTTTATAATTTTCAGCCACTTGATTTTTGTTATTTCCCGAAACGTGTTTTGCTAATATAGCCCACTTGAAACACTGTTGGTCTGAGTTTTGCGGGTTGATTACAGCTTTTTTTCTTTTCGATGAAGTCCGGTAACGGAGTATAAGAGGAAGCGCTCATAGGCGTATATTTATATACGCCTGATAATAATCCGTCAATACACTGTAGCGTATAACCACTTCCCTTGCTAAAATATTCGTCTTGCTCAGCCATTAATTTTATAATGCCTTCTTCAACAATTTCCCGTACACCAGTTTCGGAAAAAATTGGTCTGGCTGAGGTCTTAAATGAACGGTTCTCTGTTGAATTATCAACATTCGGAATATTGTACGTAGCTTCCAGCTTTAAATTAAACTTGATCGGATGTTTAGACGCTTGTGATTTTAGTAACTCGATTAATTCAGATTTAATCGAATTAAAAAATTCGATATAGTTTTGAATATTTTCGAAATTTTTCACATAATACCATACGACTTTTCTATTTGCAGAAGACGAAATTTCGATAAAACCGGGAGACTGTACAAGAAGTAAACGTGCTTTTTTAGCATTTGCCGTTTCGTTTGAATTTTCCTTATGATATGAGCGCTTATGACCATTGCGAGATTGAACTGAAAAAAAATTAAAATTGTATTAATGAGAAAGAAAAGATAAATTGTTGTTAGAAATATAAACGTTTTAGTAAAAATACCTGAAGAAAAATAAAGAATTTAAAAATAAAATATTGGTGACGTGTTTATCATATGGAAAATACGATTTTTAAAAATATACATTAATAAAATGAAGTAGGTATATTATCTATTATTACTTACATGTATATATATATATATAACAGCAAAAACAAATATGATATAGACCTCAGTTATAGTAATAATACACAACGTTCTTTTGTATAACATGAAAAAATAGTAACAGTTATATAGGCTGGTGTTCGTAATGGTCTATTAAGATCTTTAGATAAATAGTATGCCTATTCGTCTAATTTCTTTGGGAAAAAGAAAGAGTGCAACACATAGAAAGTAGTAGGAAGAATAATGCTCGAATCTTCTTTGGGAAAGCGAATGAAGTTAAACATGGGTTTAAACATAAAACATCAATGGTTAGGGGAGAAAATGGAAAAATAGCAGATGAGTTCAAAAAAATGTTTAACACACTTTTAAACCAACCTAGTGAAGGGACAATTTTAGAAGAACGTGCAACAGTAGAACAAAACATAGAACCACCATCAAGAGCAGAGGTAGAAGCTGGTATTGAAATGCTCAAAAGCGGTAAGGCAGCGGGAGAAGATGAGATATTTCTGAATGCCTTAAAATGAGGACAACAACTAATAAACCAGCTACACAACCTAATTACTTAAGTTTGGGAACATGAAGAAATACCAAGATCGTGGCGTACATCAGTTTTATGTCCTATTCTTAAAAGAGAGACCCCATGAATTGCAAAAATATAGGGAATCTCCCTTTGAACACGTCATATAAGATACTGTCTAATATTCTACTTACTAGAATTAAACCCTATTTACGAGAAATTATTGGAGATTACCAGGGAGGGTTTATGACAAGGAAGTCAACCCAGGATCAAATATATGTTATTAAGCAAATGATCGAAAAAATTCATGAATTTGACAAAGATATACACCTCCTTTTTATTGATTTTAATGCCGCATGTGATATGGTGAATAAGAGAAACTATGGAGCGCTATGTGCCAATTGGGTATACCTGAAAAATTTGTAAGACTAGTCCGAGCTTGTGTACAAGGATCAAAGTGTAAAGTGAAGTTCGGAGATGCCGTATCGGAGGATTTTGAGGTGGTGACTGGGCTTAGACAAGGTGATGCCTTGTCCCCAGCTCTTTTCATTTAGCATTGGAATCAGTCGTAAGAGATACCCTAGTAACAGCAAGTGGAATAAAAATTGGAAATGACATACAACTAATTCTACTGCTGCCTATGCAGATGATTTAGTGTTAATGGCAGAAAATGAAGAAAATCTAAAGGAGACAACACGAAATTGCTGGAAAATGGAAAGAGAATAGGATTAATTATAAATGAGGATAAGACAAAATATATGGTCGTAACTAGGAATAACCATAGAGGGGGACACTTGGATATTGGGGAATATAAGTTCGAAAAAGTAGATGATTTTAAATACTTAGGAGTGGACATCAACAAGGATGCAATAGCCATGAGGAAATAAAGATTAGATTAGCATTGGCAAACAGATGTTTTTTGGATTGGTCCCGCTATTTAATCAAAGATATTATCATGGAAGACAAAAATAACCCTTTATAAAGTACTATTAAGACCTATAGTTTTGTATGCATGTGGGACGTGGGCCACTACAAAATCGGATGAACTAAAATTGGCCACCTTCGAGCGGAAGATATTAAGGAGAATCTATGGTCCAAAGACAAACAACGAAGGAGAATACAAAATAAGAACAAATCAGGAGATCCAAGACCTATACGGAGAACCGAATATTAACTAAATTTAAAAAGTAGTAGGCTGAGCTGGTCCGAACACGTGTGGAGATCGGAGGGGCCAATTGGACAGGTTATGAAATGGAAGCCAAATACAAAAAGGCCTAGAGGACGTCCTAGACAAAGATGGAAGGATAGAGTGGTCAAGGACTTGAGGGAACTTGGAATAGAGGATGGGGAAGAGCTGGCAAGAGACCGAGACAGGTGGAGGCAAGTGGTTGTTGCGGCAATGGGCCTGAATGGCCTGTAAACGCCTAAGAAGAAGAAGAAGTATGACTATTTATGTTTTTATTGGTATTATATATTAAATGTGTAAATGTTTTTCATAAAAAAAATAAGATATTCATGTTTTATTATTATATATATATTATGTATAATATGATCAAATATATTTATTGAAATATCGGTTTATACTTAAAAATATAATAAATTAAAATTATTATGTATGTTTTAATAGCGTTATAATAATAATCGTATGGAAATATTTACAATTAATATTACTACATAAATTTATCAAAATTTGAACAATTTATGAACATTTTCAACATATATATATATATCATCTTAACGGGATTAACTATAATTATGGGATTTATCAAGATTTTATCTAAATTATTATATGTTTTCCATGATTTTATACAACTTTGTATATTTTATTAATTGTTCTATTTTTATAAAATAAAATAAGAACCTATGTTATATATATATAAAGTATGAATAATATATTTACCATCATGATCGTAAACTTGTGCAGCTGGTTTAAAAAAATCTTGAATTTCTCGCTTGGTTATGGTTGGTTGTTGTTGGATTATAATATTTGAACCTGAAAATAGTATTATTTATTTTAATTTGATTATGAATATTTATCTAATAAATTTGTAAATTTTTATTGTGAAAAAAAGTACTTACGATGTTTTTCTTTTTTATGTCTGATGAGGTTATCTCTTGGCGTGAATATTTCTGAGCAAATACTGCATACGATTTTAGTGGGTGATTCGTGTGACTTGGCATGTCTATGTAGATTTTTGATCAATGTAAATGCTTTATCGCATACACTACACGAAAACATGATTATGTTTAAAACTGAAGAACACTAGTCGAACTCGCGAAACAACACTGTACCCTTCAACGAATATATGGGTAATGAATTATAGAATTATACTAATAAATTATCAAGATACTGTGGTAAAATAAATAACTAATAAGGCGATCAGTGACGGCGCGAGTCACTTCGGCGAGCACAACTCCAAAATATACGGTAGGTACCTATTATTAAGTATACGACAATATTGGACTTCAATAACTCTGTTAGTTTATTTATAACATTTAATTATTTTTCCATATTCATTTTCATAAAATAACTTAATGGAGTATATTTATTATAGTATTGTCAAAATCGAATAAATATAAACCAGTAGTTCTAAAACTGGTAATTATTCGAGGAAATTCTCATAGTGACACTAATAACGGTTTAAAATCATTATTACCTATGTGAAAATAATGAATTTATAATTATAATAATGATAACATTGTAACGTCAAAATATGAGAGTAGAATATTTTAGCTACTATTGCATATAGGTAACAATATTAAATTAATTTAAGTGTATTTGGACTGAACAATAGTAGAATTTTACTTCATATACCAAAGTATCTTCTTAAAATCTAGATACCTGTTATAAGTTAATATTAAGAGGACGTCTCACCCGTAATAATTAGCGGTGAAAACAGATCTGCGAAAAACAAACGAAATGCTATTAAAAAATGGTTTTAGAGTAAAACTACCTATTATAAAATTTATAGAGCATAATATTTAGAAGACAACCTCATCGGCGTTTTTTGAAATACGAATTATTAAAAAAGTAACAGTTGTTTAAAAAATGTAAAAAAAGAATGCTTTTGTGCCTTTTATAGCGAGCTGTTTATTTGATATAGAACAAAATCCCGATGAAGTTGTCTCCGAAATATTGTGATCTATAAATTTTATAATAGGCATTTTTGCTCTAAAATCGTTTTTTAATGATGTTTTGTTTGTTTTCCGTAAACATGTTCACGTTGTTCAATTTAATTTTTCATTGCCGTAATGTGCTGCCACCTGCGTTCCGCCGCGGTGACGGTCGGTCGATGGTTATTGGACGCTTCCAGAAAGACTGGACTAATTTAGTCAATATAGAAGTCATAATAATTATACGACTACTAATATAACTATATAAGTCATAATAATTATTTATGACATTATGATTACTGACTACTAACAGCTGTATTTTCAATAATTTGTACACAAATAAGACGTCATATTCAATTTATTTTCGATTTACATTCTACACAACCGACACAATCATTGCTCCTGGGTAATTCGATGTGGGTAATCACATAATTTCTTTGAGATTTTCGTGTCATCGTGTTCAAATTATTTTTGTGAATTTTTTTTTTTATAATTATTTTTCATTTTTAAACAATGGTAAATAAAGAAAATAAACAAAAACGGAAACGGTCATCAAAAAAAAAAAAAAAAATAACAAGTTCTCTTGCACTACGACGATGCAAACAAATAAAGTAAGTATGATTTATGAATATTATATTATATTAGAAAATTTTAGAAATTTAAATACTTTCATTGTCTGTTTAAACGTTTATAGTAAAATAAAATATAATATTTCAGGCTCTACCCGTTCAATAATTAAATTAAAGTAATTCTAAAACGAAAATAATTCTAAACGGGGGTCAGTAACAGCCCTCCCTCCCTTCACTGTAGATGTCAATATATTAATATATGAACTTCAAATTTCTATAAAAAAAGTGTGAATATGTATTTTAATAATTATTAAATGGCTGTAAGACGTTAAGGTCAAGTTTGTGAAATATTGTTTTGAATTTTCAAGTATTTTGTCCACGCGAATATTTTTGTATCAACATTTATTAAATAATTGTTTTTTTTTATTAACATTTTTCTAATTTTTTGTTAAATTATACACTATTTACAAAAAACCTTCCATTAAATTTTCAATCCTAAAATATAAAAAGTGAACACTATGAATTTTTACAACAAAACCATTTGCCAATGTTCAATGATGAATTTCAAATGCTCATAAAATTTAGTTTGACTTTCCGGTAAGTTTTTTTTTTTTTTAGAAAGGTAGGAAAACCTATGGAGAATATCTTATCAAATTTTCAAATCTTAGACCAACTAAAAGAATTGTATGAATTTCTTAATAAAAAAGTGCTAAATTTCGTGATTTTTACGTATTTTTCCAAATTTCTAACTTTAGACGCTGTAGGTACCTATAACTTGCCCATAAAATAAATTCCAAATTAATCAAATCCGATTCATTATGTACCTGAATTACCCAATCATTCATACAATTTATTTTTAAGTTTTAACATAAGTCATTAACGGTATAAACTATTAATATTAGAATATAAAGTATTTTATGCATTTTATTGTCAATTTCAAGCTCTGATGTCATAGTAAACGATGAGGTCCACAGTAATATACCAAATAGAATTGTGACGCAATAAATGACGCAATGATTTATGAACAGAGTGGTTCTAGCACAAAATATGTAAACAGTAGTACAATAAATTATACAGATGTTTACCAATCGATTGATAATGATTTCCAAAGTTACGAGTATGATCACAATTTATATTATAATATCTACTATTTATTGTTTATTGTATTGTATTAATTTCATGATAAATAATTTGTTTTTATAATTATATAACAAATTAGTTCAACAATTTTGTCAAATGTATTACATGAAAGTAATTCAAGCAATGTTGAAAAAAATTTGAACCTTGATAACAATCGGTAAGTTTAATATTATTTTTTATTTCAAACAGTTTATTTTAATAATTAAATACTAAAATATTAAAAATGATTTTAATAATTAAATATTAAAATATTAAAAATGATTTGTATAATTAAATATTATAGAAAAATTATTGCAGTACTGGTCGTAGAATTATTGATATATTTTATATTTTTCAACAAATAAAAAATGATATTCACGATGGTGGATTTGGGTGCTCTTTTATAAACTCAGAGTTAGTCAAGGAGATTCGTAATGGATATTACTGTGCATGGTTATTTAAATGCTCAATGTGTAATATAACTACCAAAATCGAATCAGAAGAAACCGGGAAATATATTGAAGTGAATAAAGCAACTGTTACCGGTACCATTGGAATTGGAATTGGTTACTCCAACTTAACGAGTTTCTCAGCTATTGTAGACATACCTTGTTTTTCTAGCAATACATATGGTAAGCTATTCGAGCAAGTTAGTCAAAGAATTGAACAGACTGCTTGGGAACAAATGAGATTGGCAGGAGCTGAAGAAAAAACGTTTGGCAATAGAAGCTGGAGATATTGATTCAGATGGTACACCGTTATGCATTGTTGTAGCTGACGGTCAATGGGGAAAACGCAGCTATAAATCAAAATATGATGCGTTGTCAGGAGCTGTAAGTATATTGAGAAATACATTATAGGTATACATTATAGGTACAGACTACAGAGTAATCAATTTAACTGACTACGCTCATTATATCGACAATTATTGACTTTTTCAATTTTTTTTTCAAAATTTTAGGTTTGTGCTTTTTATTTATTAACTATAATAGATATACTGGTATTATATATACATAATAGTTCAATATTACGCGATAATTTTTACTTGTGTGTAAGGAAAAAAGAAAAATTATTAAGCCCCCCCCCCCCCCAAACGAAAATTCTGGGTGCGCGCCTGCTGGGTATTCAAAACACAATATAAATATATTAATTATAATGTTTATTAATTATTGAAAACAAATAGGCCACAATCATTGGTTTTCGCACAAACAAAACTGTTTGTAGGAATAAGAAACCGGTATTGCTGCATTTGTGAAAGAGCTCATGCACTAAAGTTAACTGTCAGAGATCATAAATGTTTTTTTAAACAAGCTTCGACTGGAATGGAAGCTGATGGTATAGCTGAGGGGATCGTAAGAAGTGTCGAATTACATGGTTTGAAGTTCAATAGATTATTGGTAATATTATAATTATTAAATTGTAAATATTAAATAAAATTAAAAAAAAATTAAAGGTGACGGAGACAGTAGTGTTTCGAAACGATTGTTGGAGTTAGTTCCCTATGGTTCTAATCAATTGGTTAAAAAAATTGAATGTCGAAACCACATTTTAAGGAATTACAGTACGAAATTATCAGCGCTGATTAATGAATTTATTGAATACATTTATATATAATATATTGCTAAAACTATTTAAGCTAAGAAGAGCTTAAATTGGTAAATAGATGATCACTGTGAGCTAGGAGCGAGCGAGCCGCGTATTAGTACGTAAGAAATAGATTAGCATTGAGCGACAATCTACGTTACGGTGAACTGTATTGTTATGATACGTTATAATCGATTGTCCTTAAACGAGTAATGTGCCTCTTCCACGATTACGACGCGCGGACCTAGGGGCGTGGCCTGCCGTGACGGCGGCGATATGGCTAACAACGCCATCTCTTGAGCGTTGTATGTCTACACGTTTCAGTAAGACGTCCTCTTAATAGTAATTTTTTTTTTTGTATAGAATGAAAAAGATAGTGCAAATTTAAATGGAAAATCTGCAGAAGTAATTGATCACATTATTCAGGAACTCCAATTGAATGCTGATGGAAATGTAAGTATTACATACTAAATATATAGTTAATTACTCAACACATTTAGGCTGCCGTCACACTATTTCACACTATTTCACCGAAGCGGCAAAAACGCTCCCGTTGTCCGGTTTATCAAAACACATTGTTTTAAATATAGCACATTACATTATTCCGTCAGAAGAGTTACGGTCGTCTGTCGGCAGGTTTCGACCGGATCATGATGCGTTGGAACAGGATGAATAAAAAGGGAAGGGAATTAAAATTGTTATCGAAACACACAATTTCATCGACACTTATCACATTACAACGTTTTTACCGGTGCGTTTCGTCACTAATAATATTGCAAAAACATTTTGCCAATTTTATACGCTGGAGTACTCACCTAAAACACATTCAAAATGACTTTTGGTACTGACAAATTTATTCAGTATATTCAAATTGTAGTAAGCCGACGGAGTCGTCTCACTATTTTTCTATTTTAACTCATTTACATATACTACGAGGTTCTGCACATTTAAATATTTTATTATCATACTCGTAGCGATACGTAATTAAATTTGATGGCAATTTCCAAGAATCAAAGCGTATGGGAAAATACAGCCACAAACAACTTTTTCTTGCCCTTTTGACAAACAAGCCATGCACATAAATCATAGATGCGCACGCCTTGGTATAATAGCACAACAACAAGTCCAATCCAGGGTTAAGTGTCTTGGGCGCAAAACCACTTTTGTAGCTACGATGACAACATTCTATAACACACCTTTTTGTCCATTTCCTAGTCTCTATCATGTACAACCAGGGGGTACAGAGAACCATATAAATACAGGTCTCTGTCCGTCTTAAAATTTAGAATTAGTTTCACATTCGCATAGAGCTAGTCTATGTCCAAATTTTAGTTTAACTTTTTCTCGGGCAGCTACTTAACGTGCTGTCCTCAAATTCTTATACACTTGTTTTTATTGTAACAAATTATAACTTTAATTTTAATAAACTCTTGTATTAACATTGTGTCTTTGTCTCACTTTTAAAACCCGTAATCTTTTCTCAACAACTTGATCCAACTGCAGATGTCAAGCACTCATTTATAAACGATAGTGAGAGATCACTACAAAATTAACAACGCTATATGTTAAACTGGCTCAAAAGTTTATATGGACAGAAACTTACAGCAGAATGCTTGGACGAGTATAGGAAATGGCATGTACGAAAATTGGAATGAATTGGACAATGCAGAAAAAGGTGTTCACAGTAATTTATCACTTCTCATATACAGTGGCGTATTTGATTTAATTTTATGGAAGGGGGGGGGGGGTACTCAATTTACGAGAATTATACATTACTTTAAGTACAGTATTGGTTTTATATATATGCTTATGTTTTTGAATACATACCTACTGGTCCATTTTATACTTGCATCTTTTACACATTGCACATGTTGAGAAAGGTAAATAAAATACAATAATAGTAAGCTCAAATTACAGTAAAACAATATTATATTTATTTCAATATAAAATTAATATCTTTTTTTCGTTTATGAATAATTTTATTCTGTCAATATCTATATATAATTTAATCTAAACCTTTTTAAAAAGTAAAAACAAAAGATAAAAAATAAAGATTTTTTTATTTTTAAAGCAAAAAATATTGTACAAATTATTTTAAGTGGAATTATCTTTTATATATTTTGATTCTGAAATGGTAGAGATCCAGGTCCAACAAAATAATTTACGAAGAAGTCTCTCACTTCAGTGCCTTGAGATCGAGCACCTGTACCTCGAATTTCAATATCATACAAAGTTAATTTCTGTGTCCTGATAATTGCATCCGTCTCTTTTCGTACAAAATTGTGTAACACGCAACATGCTTTTACAATTGAGTCTGTAAAATCTGGTGTGACTTGAATAGATGTATGCAAAACTCGCCATTTATTCGATAAAACACCAAAAGCATATTCTACTGTTCGTCTCGCCCTCGAAAGTCTGTAGTTGAAAATACGTCTTGTATAGTTGATGATAGTCTGGGATATGGCCGTAGTAAATTAGAATGTAAAGCGAAAGCTTTCTCTCCAATAAAAACAAAAGGTTGTGGAAAATCATCGGCATTAGGCAAGCAAGCTGGATTTGGGAGATTCAGTTGTTTAGCATAGAACTTTTTATCAATTGGACAGTCTTTAAAAACGTTTAAGTCTCCTTCTTTGCCATAAGCGCCCACGTCTATAGACGTAAAACATAAGTTGGCATCAACTACTGCCATTAATACTAGGGAAAAATATTTTTTATAATTAAAAAATAATGACCCAGAATTATCGGGGTTTCTGCATCTTATATGCTTTCCATCTACTGCACCCACACAATTAGGAAAGTTTGTTTTTTCAAAAAATACTTTAGATATCTCTAACCACATTTCTTTTGATGGCTCAGGCATCTTCTCTGATTGTAGCGTCGTCCATATAACTTCACATGTTTCCTTCACTAGCATTCCTATTGTATTTTTCGCCACTTTAAAATCAAACTGCAATGCACCAAAACTCGCCAGTTAATACTATAACTAAGTTAATAACCAGTTGATAAATACCTAAATATTAAAAATATTATTTTTCATTTTAAAAAAAATATTCAAAACCAATAAACTATAATATATTCATTATATTATTATGTAAGTTAGTATATTATAAATACCTATAGTAAATACAATTACTTTAAAAATACTTTTACAATACAATTATTTATTATTTGATTTCATTTTGATTAAAGTGCTGATTTATTAAATTTTGTTACCAGCTCTGTATTTTAAATTCTGACAGCAGCAAGAAATGTATTGTTTTTACAATTGTTTTTTTTTTTTTAAAAACATTTTTTGGATTGAAAGAGTGCTCTGATCTTTACGTTTAAGACCACAAAAAAGATATAAATTAATAGTAGATTACATTGGTAGAATAAAAGTGTGAACGGGGACGGTTTGTCAGTCTAGGATATTTAATTAATTAATTAAATTTATTTTTTTATATCTAAAACCGTTTGATAGTAAATCATTATTTTACACCTTAAATTTAGACGTTCGTAAAAATTTTTTAATTGACTTACGCTCGATTTTTTATAATTATTTTAAGAAAAACTTGTGGAAAATCTACATTAAATTAAATTTTCAATTCTTAGAAATGAATACAAAAACATTATACAATTTTAACTATAAAATAATTTGCAAATATTCATGATTTTGACAAATTTTTTCAATATTTGAACTTCAAATGATTATAAAAAAAATGTGCCTATGTATTTTGATATTTTTGAATCACTCATAGAATAACTTATGTAAAACTTTCTATTAAATTTTTAATTATATTTACTAATCCTAAAAATTTTAATCGACATTTTTAAACACATATTATTGTAAAATCAATACATCCATTCAGAATCTGAAATTACCTACCATATTTAATTTTTAAAGCTTGTATAGTTATCATGTGTCACCTTGTACAGTAAAAAATCAAAGCAAAATAACATGTATATTGTATACATGATAGGTAACAACTAACAAATAAAAAACTTTATGATAAAATAGCTTACATATTATAACTAAATAGAAATATTTATCAATGGAAATGAATTTATAATAAATTAATTTAAAATATGAGTCAATGTTACACCTAAATTTAACTTAAATATCATTATTATTATTTATTAATTCAGTAAAAGACATGAAAGACAAATGGCGACATATTCGAGACAATTATTCAAAATACATAAACCAGGGTAAAAGTGGAGATGACGGACGTCCAAAAAAAAAATATGTTTATGCAGACGCTTTAACGTTTTTACAACATACTATTCAAAAAAGAAAGTAAATTAAATTTTGTGTTTTTTTATTTTCTCTTTAACTAATAATAATAACTTATTTGTAAAGGACCTCGGGTAATGTAATAAGTACGGAAAATTCCTTCCAAGAAATACCGGATCACGATGATGTTGATATAGACAATACAGTAGACAGCCCAAGAAACATTTATGAACCTCTTACTTTAAATGCATCTAGTATCTCACCAACACAACAACAAAATTCACCATGCATCTCATTAAATACAAAAACTGCTAGTCAAACAAACAAAAAATTCAAAAATTCAAAAAAATACTCATTTCCAAACACAACTAATAGAACTTTTACAATCAAATCAACAACATCAACATGACAATATGAATCCCGACAAAACACTTTTGCTATCATTTTTACCATAAGTGGAAAAATTAACAAGTGATCAGAAACTCGATTTTCAATGCTATGTTCTTCAGTTTTTCAAAAATATTCAACAAACTCCAAAATTTCCTAATTATAACCAAACTCAAGAAAGTTATTACAATACCTCTATTTACAAACATCAACCAGTACAGTGCCAGCCTCCTCCACTACAAAATCAGCTTCAACCTGGACCACAACAGCTTTCTACTCTGCAACAATTTCAATTTCAATCTTAATAGCAACAGCTTCATCCTCTTCAACCATTAACGGGTATTGGAAATATAAAAACACCTCAACCATTCCACACATTTTATCAGCCATTCCAACAGCATAATCTAGAGCAAGTAAGCTTTCCATCCCAAAACTTTATTCACTCTGACATCAATCAGCAACCAAGTGCATCATCATCACCATCAAATCAATAAATTAACCACACCTTTTTTATTATTAAATACATTCTATACATACTATGTTATTACATAATATACAAAATAATTATTATTTGTTTTTGTTATAAGTATTTTTTAAGAAAGGTCTTAAAATATTAAATATTAAGAAATGTTTCTAGTTTGGTATAACCACATATAATATTTATGATTACCTACTTAATTGATAACCACAAGTTTCAATTAATTTAAAATTTCAACAGCTATTATACATATTTTTTCTTTAACAAAGAGTAAAATAAAAAACAAAATTTATTTCTTATTGAAAAATTGTATTAAATATTATATTTAGGAAGGTTATACTTGTGGACTGTCCTTAAGTAGGTACATGTGATACCACTGATACCTATATTGATTTGTATAGTTATATACTGTTCTTTATTACTGTATAAAAAGTATGACTTATAATATAAACTTACCTTAGCCGCTCTTCAGCACTGATTGATTCACGAAATGATGTATTTTGTTTTGATATTAATAAAATAACTTTGGATAAAAGTTCGTCAAAAGACGGCACAGACATACGATAGAACTCAAACAATTTATCAGGATAGTCCCTTAGATCATTGTAAAATTTAAAAAACTGTTTTTTTATATTTATTCTGTCTTGGTTCAGGTGATGAACCCAATAGTTTCGTTCTTTCGGTTCATCTAATAAACCAAGAGCTTCTGCAATACATACAATTTCCGTATTGTTTATTATTTTTTTTTTTTAATTAATAATTATCCACTTAAGTACAAAATATGCACAAATACTATTAAACACGTCTAGCTTGTATCCGCATGCGAAGTAGTATGAGACAATATTGTTGTTGGAACACGTGGATTACAAAATTTGGTGGTAATAAGGATGGAAAAACGCTATTGTGTGATGTACAACGTCCCGTCCGGTTGCCGCATGCTTACCGGAACGGGAATAGTGTGACGGCAGCCTTAGGCAGTGGCGCAACTAGGGGGGGGGGTTAAGGTGTTGTGACCCTCACCCCTCCCCCCCGAAATTTTTCCGAGGCTTAGTGTTATGTTTTTTAGCCACCGTGGTAAAAACACATAAAAAGGAGTAAAATAAAAGAGGCAGTCTACGACAATTAATCCGCTAGATCGCAGTGCTCATCACCAACATTGCTCTATATTACCATTGTTTTGTGATATTACTCTATGCACCGGACCCGGCCGGCTGGTGACGGGGTACGGTCAATGTTGTACATAATTTGTTTCACTGAAAATGGTCACACTGTAAAAGATAGATGCATAGAGAATAACGATTATTATTATTATCTATGATTGGTAGCCTCAATATTTATCGATACGGCGCCTCTATGATACTCTATGTAAATATGTAATACACCATTCATCACGTCAGATAAAATCAAACTTGATAACAATATGAACCTCGATTGAAACTGAGTACGCCGTGTGCCCGTGTAGTCAGTACGAAAATTAAAACTATTTTATATTAATTGTTCATTGTTTAGTTAAAAGTAAATTATCACAATATCACTTTGTAGCGAGCCTCGGTGTCAGCCGAGAAGCCGATGCGCACAGCGGTGAAAACAAAAAAAAACACGTGGGGAAGAAAAAGAAAAATAAAAAAAAAAACACTGCGTTAGGCAATAATGACGAGTGATCGCCGTGTATTTTAAATCAACAAGCAAAGAATGTTAATATTTAATAATGATAATAAAACGTTTCACCGTACTGTTATTATGAGAACACAAAAAGAAAGAAAAAAAAACAAAGTTCCACTGTAGGTAGCGCTGACTAGCACTGTAACTCCGGGAGTTACTGTTTTATCGAACAAAATACGAAATAGATGAAAAATAAAAAATAATGAACAAATGATAGGTGGTATGGCCGTTTTGTTACGGGCGTGGGGTTTTTCGGTCCGGGGTGGTTTGTGCGTCGGGACGGTCGAAAAACTAGTGCCGAGAGAGTCCGCGGTACCGGCGGTTGACAATTCCAGACGCGCTTATCGCGCGTCGGTGTCGGCCGTCGTCGATTGGCGGTTGGACAGACAGGTGACGGCGCGGGTATCCGCGCAAAGGTCGCTTGTATTCAAGCGACTATTACGCGGGACCGCGTCAACTTATAATCATAATAATTTATAAAAATGGCAAAACGGAAAATAAATGATTTTTTCTTTACAAAAACTCCAAAAATCATCATAGAAACTACCAGTAATATTGTTACATCACCATTCAAAGAAGATGAGTGTGTAGCAGAAAATAGTTCTGTTTCAATGATTGTAAGTAATGTTTAAATTTAATATATAATTTCTCTTATAGTCTTATCAGCTTATGACTTTAAAATAATTATGAACAGTCCAGCATGTAGGCATGCAGCCAATAATATTTTTCAAAGTAGATGATAGACATATTAAATTTTTTTTAATTATGATTGCTTGAATTTTAAAGTACCCTAATATTTGCTAATTATTATTTATTGCTTTGCTTTAAACTAGCCAAGCACTTGTGATGTTAATGCAGTTGAAAAAAATATAGAAAATGACATATCATTTTATGTTGGAAAGAAAGTGTGTATAGTATAATAATGAGTTTTTTGTTTATTGCTTGATAGTACTTATTAAGCTTTTGATGCTTTTTATTTTAGTTGTCTGAAGATGAAAAAGTTACAGCATTGGCAAAGCTTAAGCATCCCACTCCAGACTATATTTTTCCTAAAACTGGAAAAAGAAATCTGAAATGTCAAATTACATGGTTTTTTCAATTTAAATGGCTTCACTATTCATTTGAGCAAAATGGTGTGTACTGTAAAACTTGTGTATTTTTCAGTCCAAATGATGGTGTAGGTAAAGGAGGTAATCAGAATCCAGGAAAATTAGTATTAGAAAAATTTGACGACTGGAAGAAGGCGTTAGGTGATAAAGGATACTCCAAACTTCATTCAGAAAGTGATTATCATAAAACATGTCAATATCGTCATGATCATTTTTTGGCAGTCAAATCGAAAAATGTTGATTCAATAAATATTCAAATTAACACTATGCTTAAAAAAGAAATTGAAGCAAACCGGTTAAAGGTTATTCCAATAGTAAAAACAGTTATATTTTGTGGAAGGCAAGGTATAACCTTAAGAGGCCATAGGGACAGTGAAATGTTATTAAATGCTAGTGAAAATATTAATGAGCCTGAATGTAACGATGGAAATTTTAGACAGTTACTTCGGTTTCGAATAGATGCTGGAGATGAATATTTAAAGGGTCATTTAACTTCTTGCGCAAAAAATGCAACATATCTGAGCTGGAAAATACAAAATGAGATACTTTCTGCTTGTAATAATCTCATTTTACAAAATCTTGTATGTGCTGTAAACAAAGCCAAAGGGTTTTCTGTATTGGCTGATGAGAAAAGTGACATCTCCAATAAAGAACAGCTCACCATTTGTGTCCGTTATGTTAATTTAGAACAAAAAAAAAATAGAGAAGATTTTTTACAATTTGTGGAAGTTACTGATGTAAGTGGCAAAGCATTAGCACAAACTATACTTCAAAATCTTGAGATCATGGGACTCGAACTGAATTACTTAATTGGGCAAGGGTACGATGGAGCGGCGGCTATGTCCGGGAAATTTAATGGAACACAAAAACATATCAATGATAAATATCCAATGGCTTTATATATCCACTATGGAGCACATTGTTTAAACTTGGCTATTTCATTTAGTTGTAATGTAACTGATATTCGAAACTGTATGGGCACAATGGAAGCTATATGTAACTTTTTTGGCTATCCTAAAAGACAAAATGTACTTAAAATATCAATTCAGAATGAACTACATGAATCAAAATTGAAAAAACTAAAAAAGTTTTGCCCTACAAGGTGGGTTGAGCGACATGACGCTGTACTTGTGTTTCATGAACTTCAACCAGCAGTTGTGGATGCACTTAATGAAATATCTACTTAGAAAGATAATGAGACTTCTGCTTTAGCTAACCAACTTAGTTCCTCCATCCATCAATTAAGGTTTCAAGTAGCCTTATTGATATTAGTAAAAGTATTTTCAATAAGTGCTCCTTTGAGCAAATTTCTTCAAACTGAAAACTTAGATTTAGAATCTGCTCTAGAATTTGGTGATATGACTCAATCAACTATAAAACAAATCCGTGATAACGCTAATGCTGAGTTTGAAAAAATATTTAAAGAAGTAGAGGATGTCTGTAGTAGTTTTGATATAACTGTTAGTGTTCCTAGAACATCAAGTCGACAAAAAAATAGGAGTAATGTTATGAATAATAATCCAATAGAATATTATAGAATCTCAACATTCATCCCATTTCTTGATAATTTTTTTGAACAACTACACGGACGATTTCTTGAACATAGGGCCAAACTAAAAAGTTTCAACAGCTAATTACCTAAGACCAGCAAACAAATATCTGAAGAAACGTTTGAGGACTTCAAAATTATGTTCAATTTTATACTGATATATTAAGTGACAGCATCAATTTGTCTAGCTTAGAAGTGTGTTATGGTGAACTTAAACTGTGGTATAACAGTTGTGCATTCAAATCACCAAATTTGTCGTCAACAATAACAGAACTATTTTTCCATTGTAATCCTGATTTTTTTCCTTTAATCTCAAAGTTATTGCAATTATTAATTACGCTGCCAGTCACAACAGCTACTGGAGAGAGATCTTTTTCAACCTTGCGTCGACTTAAATATTATCTCAGAAATACTACCGGTCAAATGAGATTAAATGGATTGGCAGTCCTCAATATACACCAAGATATTATTGTTGATCCATCAATGATTATAGATGAAATGGCTAAAACTTCAAAACGAAGACTCAATCTTAATTTATAAGTGTTTTTTTATTCATAGTATGACTATTTCTATACTTAAAACTTTATTATTTTACTTCTTGTTATTTATGATGATTGAGAAATATTAAGTATAGGTACATTATATTTATAAATAATATATTAACATTATTTATGTAATAAATTATATAATTAACCATACAGGATTTTATCTTATGTATATATTATATTGTACTAATGTAAACCCCCTCCAAAAAATTTTTTTCTAGTTGCGCCACTGGCCTTAGGGCCGTGCCACATTATGCGTTTTGGCGGGTCCGGTCGACCGGAACAACGAATCGCTTAAGTTCTAATTGTAGATGTCACATTAGAGCGTTTTGTTGGGACCGGTGGATTCCTGACGTTTACCGACCGCAACATTTTGCGGTTTGGCAGGAACCACAGATATATAAAAATACTAGATAGCCGACTTGGGTATTATTATTGTCGCCAGTAAAATGGCCGCCATCCTTATCTAAGAGGTGAACGTTTATTGTCTTAGTATTGATAAGAACGATGTTATTATTATTTATTATTTTATACTAGGTATGAACATTTAGATTTTAGAATTAAATTTATAGTGAATACTTAAAGCTATTATTATTTTGTGTAACATTTTAGAAAAGTTTTTGAGTGGAATTAAATTTTTCTATATGTCTTATACAAGGGAATTGTCATAAAATATTTTGTCTGTGTTCTTGAAGATGAAGTTTTAAAGATAAATGTAAGTTTATAACTACCTACTTATAACATAATTTATTGTAATACAAATACTAGTACACCTAGAAAGTATAACATTTAAAAAATGATCAAGTGCTTTATTTATTTAATCAGTACAATACAACTTTAATAAAATAATATATCATATATTAAAATAAATCTTGATTTCTTGTATTTATCAAAATGCTTAAATAATGATACAAAATATTAATAATAACAATAAAAAGATTATAGGTATTATAAACTACACGACATACAGGTAAAATAATTTTATTGATTCATAAATAAGATTTGTTTTGTAAATTTATGGCGGTTACTAATTGGATTTAAAATATCTGTAGAATACATTTCAAATACATACAGTAAATTATTATATTATATTAAAATATTGAATTGTTTATACAGTGTAAAATATTAAATGGTTCCAAATTTCAGTTTCAAGCAAAAAAACATTTTCTACAATAAAAGTTACCAGAGCTTATAATATTCAGACAAGAAATTTTCTGAAGTTTTTCGTTCCTACAAAATTTAAAATACTATATCCCTACAAAATAGTGTCTTATCATTTATCATATCAGTTTAATTTGTAAACAGTCACCTCTTAGATAACGATTATCGGCCATTTTGTTGGAGACATCATTTTGTATGTATAACGTATGGTAGTCGGCTATCTAGTATTTTTATATATCTGTGGCAGGAACCAAGTCGACGGGAAGTATATACAAAACATGTTATATTATATTGCGCGTGTCACACTGTGCGCTTTAGCGGCTGCGTTTCTTTTGAATTTATAAACAATTTATTTTGAAATTTTTGAAATTTATTTCTTGTATCTAAAACAATCCATCAATTTGGGAATTTGGGACAAAAGATTATATGGATAGAAATATAAAAGAAAAAAGTTGGAACACTATTGGGGAATATGTATATGAAAATTGGACTGAAAAATCAAGTGTAGAATAAAAAACACAGGTAAGTAAGAACCTTGTATATTATTCAATTATTATAATATTAATATCTTAATAGTTAGGAATAATAATTTTAGCACAGAAATCTAAATCTAAATACAAATAAAAAATGTAATACTGTTTTATATAAAAAAAAATAAGTACCTACTTAAAAATTATGATACATTATTGTTGGTCTCTTAAAATCTGCAGTTAATTAAGTAATATTAATTATAAACTAAAGTACTTTGTACTGAAAATCTACTGCTCCTGGGCCCATAAAATAGTTAGCGAAGTAATCTCTTACACCAACACTTTGTGAACGAGCCGCCCCTACTCCGTGAGTTTCAATGTCGTCTAAACTGTTGTTTTCAGAATCTTCATAATTGATACCATCTATCTGTCTTACGGACGAAGTTGTATAGAATACAACAAGTTTTGACAATTTCATTCGTAAAATCTGATTCTACTTGTATCGATGTATGTAATACACGCCATTTATTAGCAAGTACTCCAAATGCACATTCAACTGTGTGCCTTGCTCGTGATAATCTTTAGTTAAATACTCTCCGAGAATCGTTAATATTACACCCTGGATAAGGCCTTAGTAAATTTGTGTGTAACGCGAAAGCTTCGTCTCTAACAAACACATAAAGTTGAGGGCTATTATTTGTATTTGGTAATATAGTTGGTTCTAGAATATTCAATTTCTTGGAATATAATAGTTTACCAAATGGGCGCTCTTTAAAAATATTAGAATCTCCTTCGCGGCCGTAAGATCCTACATCAATTGAAATAAAATTCAAATTTGCATCCACTACAGCCATCAATACTATCGAAAAAAATTTTTCGTAATTGAAAAACAAAGATCCTGAGTTGTTAGAATTTTTACATCTTATATGTTTTTCATTTATTGCTTCGAGACAATTGGGGAAATTAGTTTTCAAATAAAAAATTCTCGATATTTCCATCCATTCGTCAATAGTTGGTGCAGTCATTTCTATTAAATTTAAATTGGTCCAAATCGCTTGACATGTTTCTTTTACAATAACTTTGATTGTACTTCTTCCTACTTGAAAATCGAATTTTAGAGCGGCAAAGTACGTACCAATTGATAAATATCTTGAAAAGATTTAAAAACAATTAAAATATTATTATCATGTTAATAATAAATATCTGGTTGAAGTATGGCTTCTATGGCCTTAAGCATATTGCTTTTGTTATACTTAAACCTTGGTTTAGAACTCTTCTTACTTAGGTATTATTTGAGTCGGTTAATCAGAAAATCTAAAAAAAGTCAAATATAAGTTTACAGACTTTTTACACCATTAAAATAACAAAGTGGCATTTATTGGATATTGTGTAATAACCAGTATATACCACTATGTGACATACACTAGGTATGTAGAGTTAACCAGTGAATAACAGTGAAATGGCATTCACTGGATAAAATGAAAATTTTGATCTAGTAAATGCCAATAAATATAAAATTATCATTAACCTGTTTTTTTAACCTTTAACACATAAAGCATCGAACAAATCGACTGCTTTCGTCCTGACCAATCTAACAATGCATTGATAATATAAATTGTATTAACACTCACCGAGATTAAAATTGATAAAGAATATCCGGTTCCGCTCGCAGCTGTTATTTTTTTTTTAACAATTCATATTGTGGTGGTATCATACATAAACATGATAACGAAAAAAAAATCTTACAAAAATAATTTTGAGGTTATGATTATTATGTTAGTATCAATATTTTTGTTATAATTTCCTGAATGATTAGGTTTAAGTGTGATTATTGTATGTATTCAGGGGTGCTTAAAATTAATGTTAGTAAATACAAGTGGCATTAATTGGTATGCTGGCATTCACTGGTGTCTTTACCCTAGGTAATTTAAAATTTTAATAAAAATATAAATTGGAATTTTAAAGGTGCTGACTTTGGAGTCTGTACAAATCAGATCTAAAATCTTACAAAAAGCAGATCTAACTATTGGTGACTTTTATGGATGTTGGTGGAAAGTTAGAAATGGATTGTCCAAAGTGAACACAGAGCTATCTAAAGCAATTCAAGTTTCCATGATAAAAAGACAAAAGACACTTATGTTTAATGATATGTTTGTATCAGGTATAAATTTTATTTTACTATCATATTAGTTTTATGGCTTGATATAGCTATATAAATCATAATTTGTAACTTGAATTTGTATACCTGGTTGTTTAACCATTATAATTATTGCTTAGCTTTGGGTTAATGACCATTTTAGTATGTTAATGTATGTTAATGTATACTTATTTATATTGGATAAATATTGTTAGGTTTGAATACAATTTTTTTTTTAAATTATTAATATAATGATATACATTTATTTTAAAAAGTTGTAAGATATAAAATTATAAAATAACCAAATATTTGTTATCTTAAATACATTTTAATTCATATTTTACTATAAATATTAATGGTTTTAGATTTTTAAATATTTAATTATATGTCTTTTTTAGCTACGAGTATATAATATATGGATCCTCGTTTACAAATACTTCTTGTTCCTGAATTTAAAAAAAAGCATAAGATCATATCTGCAAATTATGGAGTTTGATATGTGCTTTGAAAAATGTTGGCCGACCCCAAGAAGTGTGTACAATAAATGAACCTGAAAATGTTACAAGTGTTACATCTGTTGATATTGAAACTGATATAACTGATGACTTGTGAGTTATTTTTGAAATATAAAAGTGGTAGCGATTGTATTACCGCCAACAGTACAATATTACAACCTAATATATGTGAAATCATATGATGGTGTCCAAAGAATCCCATATGAGTCTGATATTAGAGAATACTGGAGTTTGAAGGAAAAAGAAATGCCCGAGTTATATGAAATTTCTCAAACTTTAATGTCCATACCAGCCACACAAGTAAGCTTAAAAGATTAAGTCATTTTATATTTTCAATGATTGTAAGATTTATACTTAAACAAGAATTGTTTTCAGGTTAGTGTTGAAAAGACTTTCTCCTGCACTTTTAGAGAGTATTTTAATTATAAAATGTAACACACAATTCAGATTAGCAGGCTTAAATATATTATGGTTGCATTAGTGTTATCACTTATCACTTATCATGTTCATTATTATAAACTTTATTGTTAAAAGTTAACATTTTATAATTTTATATATGTATTTTGAAGTTTTAGACTTTTTACAAAAGAATTAAAGATAATTTTATTTGAGTTGTCTTTTTTAATTTTTCGAATTATCATTATTTATCGTTATATCAATTAAATATTGTATTGGTATTGCCTAAAATTGTAGATATACTGTCTTGTATTATACTGTCTAATGTCTATAACTAATATATCTTTTAAATTTGCCCTAACAATTAAGAATTGACACATTTTTTTATAAGTATACAATATTTGAATATTTGTATAGGTTGAGTGCTGTACCTAGTCTGTAAGTGTTGTTGAACTTAAATCTTAATGGTTTGAATTTTGAAACCGTTACCAGTAACACTCAAACAAATAATAGGCGTGTATATGGTGGCAATCTAGGGTGCCTGGGCTGCCACTGATATTTTTGAAAGGCGCCGGTCAACCAAGTTTTAATTCAGAAGGGTTACAACTTGTATTTAACAAATAAAAATTTTTTTTTGTGGTCTCGTTATAATTACTATTTAGATGCTTACTAGTGTCGCAAATAGGTGGGGGTCTTGGAGATGCTTAGCACACCAAAAATCACTCAAAGCCTCCTCAAAAAATAATAATATAATATATATTATTATTAAAAAAAATTTTGGGGCTTGAGCCATGGAGTCCCCCTCTTAAATATTTTTTCTATTTGGGACACTATTACAAAGATATGTTTGACAAAATTAGGTGAGTTGTATCTTTATTTTGTTAATTAAGTCAAACATGTATTGCCTAATTGATTTTCTGACTTCTGAAAAATCTACTATAAAGTATAATGTATAAAGAATTAAGACAGACGACGATGATACTCGTTTATTATTGGATATTATTGTAGTATTATTTTTGATTTGTAGCTAGGTGGGGAAATATGTAAATGTTAATCCAGAGCTGTACATGAATATTTCTAAAGTTAAATTACTGGAATTACTGTACTTATCTAACTGTAAATAGATAGTTCCGACTTATTTTTGAATCATCTAAATATTTCGTTAGTGAGGGGGGCCTTAACAAATAAGGCCTTTATTTTGGTTCATTAATAAGGAAGCGCCGGTTATTAGCTAGGCTGCCACTGCGGATGAAGTTTAATACTCTAATCACGCCTATTCAAAACCCACAACAATTTAACCCGGGTTTTAACACGAAACCCGAAATCCGCAAAAAATTTTATCTGGTTTTTAACACGAAACCCGAAACCCGCAAAAAATTGTACCCGGCTTTTATCACGAAACCCACAAAAAATTTTCCCCGGTTTTGAACACGTAACCCGAAACCCGAAATATTTTAACCCGTTTTGACTCCCTGCATTTTACCTCACAACTAACCTTACCTATCTTGTCCACATATACATCATCTACATCAGATTCAACGATAAATAAAGTACCACCACGACAGGCTCAACATTCTATGGAATTCCCTCCATTACATTACTCTAGCTCATATTTATCTGCAGACCAAGCTAATGCCTATACAATTTCTGATTATTACAAAAGTTATCAGTAATATCTATTATTATCTTAAGATTTTTTTTATAATTTCGCATACTAAAGTGATTGTTTTATTTTATTTTTTAAAATTTTATTGATGTACCTACTACTTTTGTTTAAAAAATTACAAAAATATTACATGGTAACTACTAAGTATTATCTTAAGTATTTTTAATTTTAATTTTTTTTTTGATTTTGCTACAAAAAAAAAGTACCTAACTAAAGAGTATATTATTTTCATAATTGATTGAAATTAAATTTACAACTTAGTTCATAGTTAGTAGGTAAAGTGCATTAGACATTAATGTGCATTATATTTCGAATTTTCCGACATCTTTATCATTACCCAATCATATTTTATTTTTACCCAGTTACCAAGTTTGTTACAAGTTACAACATATAATTATTTTAATTTGCATTACAATGTGTTAATGTATAATATTATTTAATAATTTTATTTCAATTTTTACTCATGAAACGCCAAACGCATGTTTAAATTTTAGCTAACATACCTCAAAGTAATTGTAAGCCGTTCTTCAGCACAAATTGGATTACGAAATAATGTGGTGGTTTCAGTTATATATGGACGTAGAATTTCTAATAACTCATCAAAACTCGAAATTGATATGCGATAGTATTCGAAAACATTTTGTGGATAACGCCTTATGTTTTCAAAAAAAATTTTGAAATGTCCCGTTTTTTCTCGTTCCACATTGAGAAGATAAACCCAGTACCTTCTTTCTGATTTAATTGTATCCAATAAACCAAGTGCTTCAGCTGCTACAATGACTTGAACCTTTTTACGATTCATTCTAACAAGATAATAATTTATTAATTATTATTAATAACAAATCACTGAAATGAACAAATTATAATAATATACTTACTTGTGTAGAATAATCAAATATTTTAATTTAATACGTTTGAATAATATAAATACGCACTTAATAAATAAATCGCTCACTGTAATTTATTGAATAAAATAATTTATACTATAGTAAAATTACTAATTACATTCAGAACGATGTTAGAAAAGTAAGTAGTTGCAGATACTTTGATTGGTATTTTCGATACCACGTCTATCGCGTTATTCAAATAATTTGACCTACGAAGCAAACTGAAGGAACGTTTTTAATAAGTAAAACACATAGGAGTGGCATCTACGCGTCATCTAGTCGAAAAGCGTACGGCCAAACCGGTCTCGCCAAAACGCATAGTGTGGCACGGCCCTAATTGTAAATCAGAAAAAAATGAAAAAAAAAATTAACTACAATAATTTGTTTTGTAAAAAACCCACCGAAGTGGGTCATTAATGAGTCAGGATTGGAATATTTTTTGAAGAATCAAGTAACAACCAATTTCCAAGAGATACAATTTAATAAAATTTTTCGGAAAATTGGCAAGTACAATAGAAAACTACCACGGGAAACATTTTATAGAAAACTATTTAATGGTGAATACAAATATTATGATTGGCTATTGTATTCCAAATCTCAAAATTCTCTGTTTAGTTTTTACTGTCTACTTTTTGCTCCGTGTAATACTAAATTTAGCCATTCTGGTTCTGGTTTATATAGATTGGAAAAATTATTTGTTAAATGTACCTCTATATTTTATTTGTATATTCAATATTGATAAAATTAATTTTATAGTTTAATTTTCTTCAAGCTTAAAAAAGAATTATTCAAATTATAAAAGTGTTATGTGAGTTTATGTAAAATATGATGTGCAGAATAATAATAATAGGTATATAAAATATAAAATTCGATATCGGTTCTATGCAAAAAATAAAACAAAATATTATATTATTCTGCCACCAATATTTAATTGTTTTCGTATTGTGTATAATAATTATTTATAGACAACGAGCCAGGCGCGATCTGAAAACCAGTTTTGACCTATGGTGCGGTATGGCTGAATACGAGGTGTGGCTATTAAATAACGAGATTATCTACTTAGCAATAAGGCATGAGTAGATAAGGGTATAATGGTAGTATATTTGTAATCTATGAATATCACTGCATCGAACAATACCAGTTTAGTCAGTTTCCGTTTTGTAGTCTATGTGTAAGCGTCGTTTAAATTGACCTCTTACGTGTTGAATGTCGAAATCATGCCGGACGAAAAAATTGAACAACGTATTAATTTAAAATTTTTAGTGAAACTTGGAAAATCTGCGACCGAAAGTTTTAATTTATTAACTGAAGTATATGGAGATAGTGTTCTATCACGACCACGTGTTTTTGAGTGGCACAAACGATTTCGTGAGGGTCGTGAAGAAGTTGAAGACAATCAACGGGTGGGTCGTCCATGATCCTCAAAAACTAACGATAACATTTCAAAAATCAATGAAATTGTGTGAAAAGATCGACGTCTGAGTATTCGAATGATAGCTGAGATGGTTAATATCGACAAGGAGACCGTTAGACAAATTTTGCACGATGAATTAAACATGACAAAATTCTGCGCCAAAATGGTGCCTAAAAACCTCACTCTGGAACAGAAAGACGGTATGCGACAAATTTGCGTTGACATTCTTGAACGGATGGAAAACGAACGAGATTTGTTGAAAAAGGTGATAACATGCGATGAAACTTGGATTTTCCAATATGACCCCAAAACTAAGAGACAATCCATGCATTGGAAGACTTCCGCATCACCAAAATTGAAAAAAGCTCGAATAAGCAAGTCGAAACTGAAGGCCATGTTGATCGTATTTTTCGATATTAAGGGTGTAATAATGACAGAATGGGTACCTCAGGGACAAACTGTGAATCAACATTATTACCTTCAAGTATTGACAACACTCAGAGAACGAGTAAGAAGAAAGCAGGCCTGAGTTGTGGGAAAATGACTCTTGGATCTTGCATCAAGACAATGCGCCGGCTCACAGTGCCTTATCTGTAAAGCGATTTCTAGCTAAAAATCGAACTCCAGTGCTTCAACACCCCCCATATTCACCAGATCTCGCTCCATGCGACTTTTGGCTTTTTCCAAAACTAAAAAGTGCGTTAAAGAGCACACATTTTGAGTCAGTTGAAGTTGTAAAAACAAAAGCGACAGAGGTGTTAAAGACATTGCAAGAAAAGGATTTCCAACACTGTTTCAACCAATGGAAAATTAGAATGGAGCGATGTGTCAAACAAGGAGGGGAAAAATGTTAAACCATTAAAAACATAAATAAAAAATTTTTACAGAGAAAATCTCGTTATTTATTAGCCACACCTCGTAGTCCGCAGGGTGATGGTATAAACGTAGTTCTCGAACGCTTCCGCTATACTAAGCAGAGCAGCACATGACTATACATTTCTAAATTTCTTACCAAAACATGCTTTCGTACTTCCTATTTTCCTCAGCTCTTATTTATCGTAGAAACATGATTTTTTCACCAAAATAATCCTTAGAAGTTCTTCTAGGTGACTGCGTTCCAGATTTTTAATTTTTTTTTTTTAAACCAATTATATTTGCAGTTGAAATTTGTATTTTTTTCAAATTTTTGAAAAATTATATGAAATAGACAAAAATAGATATCTAAAAACTGGAACGCAGTCACCTAGAAGAACTTTTAAGGATTATTATGGTGAAAAAATCATGTTTCTACGACTAAAGAGAGCTGAGGAAAATGGGAAGTACGAAAGCATGTTTTTACGGTCGAATTTGGGATACCAGAACAGCCTCTTAATGTTTTTTCATCAGAAGCAGTTTTCTAGTTGAATCCAAGAAATCATAATAAGACATATCGGAAACAATACATGGTTCACCTTTTACTTTGGCACATCGAATTAATGTGAGCCATTGATTAGGCATGTAAATTATGGTTCCCCCTCAAAATATCCCACGTTAAAAAGGCTGTATGTAAACTGCGGCAAAAAAGAAATTAAGGTTATACAAACTGCGACAAAACCGATAAGGTACATCATACATTCATACAAACTACGGCAATTTTTTTATATACTTTCTATATTTACTACATGTATAAACATATCGTTACGATAATCTATATAAGTACACGTTTATTGTTTAATTAGGTATAATACCTATTACGTGTTATGACAGGTATTAGTATCTCTTAGAGTATTAGGCTTAAATATAAGAAAACCAATTTTTAAAATATTGAAAAGTATGTTATTATTAAAAATTATTTAAAAAAATCGTATAATCAAAAAAAAAAAAACAATATAAAATAATACGTATTACTTGTTATGACAACTATTGGTACCTCAGATCTCTTATTAGATTTTTTAAAAAAGGTTAATTAAAATTTTGTCGTTTATTCTTAAAACATACTTTTTTCAAAAATTCATATCTAATATAAAACTGTTTTATAGTTGACTTAAAGTCTAATTTAGGATTGTTGCTTATTTGCAACATTGCACACGAACTTTTTTTTTATTAAACATGAGTAAATTTTTGAGTGATACAGAAATTGGCTATTTAGTTGCCAATTGGGATGAAAGTGATGACGATATTGAATGTTCTGATGACGAAAATAAAATTTTCAATAATGAAAATGAAATTAATCATAATGACAATGATATAAATGATAATTTTGAACCTGATATTGAGATTGATATTGATAGTTTACCGATTGTTTTTGACGACGAAGGTGAGTATATAACTATTCCTAACGATGAATATTTCAATAACACTCAAACACAATTATTTAATAATGAGGTTGTGGGTATAGATGTTTGTGAACCAGGTACCTCTTCCTCCTATAACTTTATAGATACATCTACAAAAAGTAATACATATGATATGACCACCAGTTCTAGTCCTACTGTAATACAATCGGTTAAATCTAAAACGCTTCGTCCTAAATTTTCACGTAAACTAATAGAAATAACTGTACAAAATCCTGCACAAAAAAACCAAAAAACAGAAGAATTAAAAAAATTAAAATGGAATTACTTTTGACAACACTAGTTAGTACCTACTTACTAAGTGTTTTATTAGGTGATGTCACCTAATAAAAGTTGTTAAGAGTTTTATATATTTTATTCAACGTCATGGAATTTTCAACAATGTTTAGCCAGAATGGCAAGGTATTAACAGTGTTAAACGATTTTAAATTCAAATTTAAATATGAATCAAAAATAAATGGTAATAAAAATTGGGAATGCACTAAAAAAACATGCAAAGCTAAATTAGTCTTCAATAAGGAAAACACTGTACTGTAAGAAAAATCAGTTTTGGATCATAGTCATGAATCAAATTCTACAATTACGTAAATAAATACAACAAATAACGTCAAATTGTAAATGATAGTATCAAATGAAAAATATCTGAAAGCAATATAAATGAAATGCCATCTAAAATAATTAGAAAAGAACGTCGTAGTTTAGAAAACGATACACAATTACTAACTAATGATATTTCATATATTCGTAGAAATGTATATAATAAAAAAACCAAATATCACCCACCACTTCTCAAAGATATTTTAATGAAGTACATAAAGTTCTAATAAATATGAATATTATGACTAACAAAAATGAAAATTTTTTGCTAATTAATGATATGGAAACAAATATAATGGTATTTACATGTCTCATAAATTTAAAATACTTATTTTCTATGGAAAAAGTTTTTATGGACGGAACATTCCAGTTCTGTACTAAATTTCAATCAGTTTTTTGTACTGCATGGCTTTCAAAATGGTATTTATACGTCTCTGGTATATGCATTCAGGGCCGCAGCTAGGGGGGGGGGGCTAGGGGAGTCTTTTGCCCCGGGCGGCAAATTTTTAGGGGCGGCAAAATATGTAAATTATTGGGGCTGAGTGATGGAAAGAGAGGCGGCAAAATTAGAGCTTGCCCCTCCTAGAATAATGTGTGGCTGCGGCCCTGTATGCATTGCTTCCTAAAAAACATACATCGACTTATGAACATTTATTTAAAAAGTTACGTGATGCATGTTTGACTGAAGGATTTGTACTTAACCCAAGTATGTTTGTAATTGATTTCGAAATTCGAATACACGAAGCGGTTCACAATATATGGCTAACCAGTATTATTCGAGGTTGTAATTTTCATCTCGGCTAAGCGTGGTTTAGAAAATTACAAAATTTGGGTCTAAGTAAAGTTTATATTGAAGGAGATACAGATGAAGGAAAATTTTTAAATTATATTTTTGTTCTTCCGTTCCTTGAACCTGATGAAGTCGAAGATTTTTTGTTAGGTAGTCGCGATAATCAATAAGTACCGAAATATGTAACGGTCTTTTTTATTCCCTATAATACAAATATAATCATTAAGGTGTTTTTCGATATTTGACATTTTTAGTATACTTAACTACAAAAGTAATATGATGTGTTAAATACATATAATACATTAAATACATGCAATTATATAGGTAGGTATTATACTTAGCTATTATGATTTGATTTTATATGCTTATTTTTTGTTATAGTTATTATAATTATTATATTATAATATAGGAAATATAGGAATTTCACGTAATTTAAATATTAAAATATTAAAATAGTGCGTAATATTATACTATGCAAATTAACTTAATATATTTTAATTATAGTTTTAATATTTCTTCAGGCGGTCACACTGATTGCTAAATTATGATAAGGACTTGTAATTTTTTCGGATATTTTTCTCGGACCCAAAAATCATACTTATAAAACCCATATTCTTCTAATATTGATAATTTTTCATTATAATCATGCTCAAATTTGTTAAACAAAAGGACTTCTTCATTATCATCACAATGCATGTCACAAACTGCATCTGCATATTTACTAGAGCAAGTGCCAACAAATAAGATACTAGCATAATCAAGTTGTGGAGAACAATTGCCAAACCCCGATCCTTTTAATTCATGCAGTACGAGTAGAGGTTTGTATGCTGTCCACCCTACCAATGTTTATTTAGTAATTTCTTCTTTAAAACAAGATCTGAACGATAAAATTTGACCGAAAACGCATTTGCAACAATTCACCCCTTAGTTATGTTGGCTTCAAATATTTAGCCAGTAGCTCTATTCATTACATATCATCTAAGCCTAATTCTGAATTCATATCATACTTACATATGTATTATCATTTATTATAAAGATTCCTCACTGGCCTTATTTTCGTCGGCGTGGTAATAATCGGGTGACGCTATTAGGCGCTGCGGACACTTGACTAGTTAGATCGGATAACGTTGTGATCGCTAGTAGTAGTCTAGACGGCGGCCCGCAGACCGCAGTGCTACATATCGCATATTCGCATTATTTCTCATAATATTATTATGTTAGATTCATTACTAATTAGCAATTACTTATTTCACGAGTTATTTCATGAAGTTGAAAGTTGCGACTCGCAATTTACAATACGTGTGTGAAATTGGGTGACCAAAGCTAGGTGACTATTTTTCAGACGACTAGTGATAAGAATCATCGCATACTCGATTGCGTGTCGGTATATTTAAGGCGCCAGACCTTTAAATTTTGAACTATCTTCCAGATAGCGCCAAGATAATCAAAAAACCTCATTAATTATAAACTATTAGGTGTAATGGAGATCCAGGTGACTAGTACGGCATGTTAATTAGTATGCACGCGTGGTTTTTAATTTTTTTCACCGTGTTCCGGAACGAGTCGAAGGACTTAACGTACATAAAATTAAAGCTAGGAAAATTTACAACGAGATGAAAATAAATTTGGGATGTAGACGGATTTTGGTCACATAGTAATCAGCGTCCAAACTCCCAGGTGACGCACGGGCCATATTCAACTCATTTTGAGGAATGAGCAGGCTGTCCGCGAAGTGAACACGTTTTCCACCGGAGAGATTACTCTGTAACACTTCCCGATCTTTTCTACCGGACACTTCACCGGACACACCGGACCGGTTACCGGAAACTCTGGATACTTCCCGATTTCTCGGGTTTTCCCCGGCCAATCTGCTCCGTATGTTCCCCCAACGGCTCTCAAAACTCACACCTTGAGTTTTGACCGGATGATTTTGACTTTTGCCCGGGCACTTTTGATTTTCTCCGGACAAAATGCTGGTGGAGGGTTTGGGGGAAACCCCACGGTATGCGCAACTTGCTTGCGCCACCCGTTCGGTCGACCTAAGCTTTTCTTCGGCTAACCCCCGCTCCAAGCGTTCCACGCTCTCGCTGAGAGTAGCAATTGTTAACTGCTGCTTGTCGACCGTTGTTCCAACCCCTCCAGTCTATCAAACATCTGTTCAATAAAGTGGTTTATCAAATCTCCGTCGGTTTTGCCCTCTTCACCACTGTTCTGGACCTCCAATGTCTTCCAATGTATCTTCCAGTACCTGGGATGACGTCCCGTCAGTTACCCCAAACCGTACTGATCTTGGATCCATGTTTTCCTTAGACCTAATATACTCCTCTAATGCTAGGAGTTTACAAAAGAAGAGGTCAAATCAAAGTGCAACCTACATCTATAAGTCGCCAAAAGGAAGGTATTACTAAAGGCTCTAGAAGAATAAATTCTGGTAAAAGACCAAATAATTAAAGCTTAAATATAAACCAAAAAAGACCTCATAAACTTAGCTACAATATGGCTAAAAACCAGTTGAATGCTAAAAGTCATGGGAAAAATCATTAAGTACATTTTGTCTAATATTTTAATATTTTAAATGAGTAGTAATTTTTTTTTTTCTTTATATATTAGCTTCTAGTATCTTAACTATTTAGCCCAACAGTCAATAATTATACAAAAGTGAAAATAGTTGTAATTAATAATTATGAAAATATAATAATATGTTTGGAGATTATACTTTTTCATATTCTGTAATTAGTATGAGAACCAATATCAAACATTTGATTTTAGACAACATTCTTAAACAATATAAAATAAGATAAAAATAAACAACTTCTGTCTTGAGTAAAAGACATTTATAAATTATAAAGAATTCTTACTTCACTTTTTGTTCTTAAAAATTTTAAAGCATCACATGAGTCAACGGTATGATTATGAGTCCATACAATTTTGATTGAAGCATTTAGTGGAGGCGAATACTTTAAATAATCATCATTCTTCCTAGTATTTTTGTTATTTTTTTTTAATAAAATATCAATTGAAGATAAGCAACCAGTATTACGTTCAGTAATTTGGTTAGTACTTTTTTTTTTTTTGAAGTATGGTGACAGATAAAATACTTGTGGGAAATTACCCTTGTTGCGTGCCAGTATCAGATTTGAATCCAAATGGTTAATTTGAATGAAAGTTAAACTTAATAACGTAATATGTTTTATTGCATACAAACAAAATACATGTAACAAATTAAATAAGTGGCTGAGTGACGTGAAAGTGCTCAGTTGTTGATAGCTTTGGTACATCTGCCGTTGCTGGTCTTCGGGCTCCCTTATATATTGTGGTGCGTCTCTTGTTTACGTCGTGTTTTCGCCTTCTGGGTAAAACCAGGTGTCCTTGTTGTTGTTGTTGCAAATTCGGACACGAATTTGAAAATGTGCAATAACATCTCAAATGCATCATTAGTGCACTGTAATTATTGGTGCGCTTACTATCCCGACACGTGTCATGGTCATAGTAGCATCCGCATTACCCTTGACACGAGGCATGGTCATACTAACTTAGCCTTGTAATCTCGTAGATATCTTATAGATATCTCGTAGCCCATAACACCTCCCCACAAAAAAAAAGGTTTATGTCTGCAAGACAGAAATCTTTACAATTTTTCTTAAATGCACTCAGTTACACTTACAATTTCAGTTTTACATTGGTAACTTAATAATAATATTAGTTATATCAAATTTTAAATCAATTAAGAATACAATATAAAGTATGTTAGTACAGTATATATTATTAATATATATATTTTTTAATATTTGAATCTCCTTCACCTTGAATAATACAATTAAAATAATAAAATAAATTTGTGAATAATTAATTAATATTACACACGAACGTTACGTTCTACCCATATACCAAATTAAATGACTGAATAATTAAACTTAAACATAGGATATAACAATATTTATATTCTAAAAATGTTTTATTAAATTCTCGTATTGTTGCTTTTTTAACACATAGTTGAATATACACTTGGTATATTCCACATCCAATCTCGGATCATGTGCATACGTAGTCTTATGTTTTTTTATACATATTTTATCATGCGTTTCTACTAAATTCAACAATCTTCCTGTTTTATCAAATTTCCCTATATCTATTTCAAAAATAATCTCCCTATTGTTCAATTTCTCAAACTGGATAAAAAAATTCTTATTAAAATACTTATCATAACATGTAATGTTTAACATTGGATAATTTATTTTTATTTTTTATTTTTATTTGTTATACGGGCTTAGCCCTTTTTGACATTACAGTGTATATTTTATATGATGATGAAATTTTACAATAAGACAAAACTAAATTAAATATATACAGCTTACATTAATATGAGATACAATTATCTGATGACAATAAAAACTTAAACATTAAAACAAAAAACTTTAATTTAAATTTGTATATTAAAAATTTAGCAATTCGTCGAAGGAAGGTTCTGCATTGGCAGACGACATTAGGCGTCTTAAAGGCTCATTAGCCATATAGTTAGTGGTGGCGTGCGGGACATAGAAGAGGGCCTTTGAGCGGGATGGAGAATCTATATTATTATTTAAAAGACCCGCTAGGAATTTAAGACCTGCGACACGGCGACGTTCGGCTAAGGATGCCAAACCTAGATGAATAGCAACCGGTGTATAGTTATGAGGTGCACAAGGTATCTTAAGGATATGACTAGCATAGCGTAGGAACCGGCGCTGAACACGCTCAATTTGCCTTGCATTGTCTGCAGTATGAGGGTCCATATTCTAAAATGGGGCGCACAAGCGCACAGAAAAGTGTTTTTAATGACGATTCAAGCCGAAAATCCTTTATTAATCGGATGACTAGACCAAGGGTTTTTAAAGCTTTACAACACACGTACTCTATGTGAGCAGTTGGGTCAAGATTGCAGCTTAGCTTGAAACCAAGATCCATGACATAGTCCATAGTACGAGTAATAGCTATATTATTGATGAAGTATGGGGACATTATAGGAGAACGTGATCTAGTGAAGGTCATAATTTTGCATTTATCGAGATTAAGTGCTAAACCTAAAGTGTTGATCCAATTTGAGAATCGATCTAGGTCGGATTGAAGTTTTGTACAATCATCTGGCGTGGTTACACGCAGATATAATTTGATGTCATCAGCAAAACACAGAAATTGACAGTGATGTAGCACACGATGGAGGTTGTTTATAAATAATGAAAACAATATTGGCGACAGATGACTCCCTTGAGGGACACCCGATGAAGCCAAGAACAGATTAGACTTAACATCAAAGACTTTAACCCATTGATACCTGTTACTAACAAAGGATCTTAGCCAAGACAGAAGAGGTTCGCCAAAACCTGATTCTTTGAGAATATGAATAAGTACATTATGGTTGACCGAATCGAAAGCTTTTTGAAAATCAATGTAGATTACATCTACTTGAGTTCGTTGTTGAAAAGAGTCGAAGACATAGTTATTGAAAACAAGATTGCATGTGGTAGTAGACCGTCTTGGGCGAAAGCCATGCTGTTCCTCGGCTAGGATAGAATTAACGGTTGGTTGAATGGCGTTTAAGACTATGTGTTCAAACATTTTTGAAATATGCGATTGGATGGAAATAGGTCGATAAAGGGAAACAACGGAGGGGCTACCAGATTTAGGAATAGGGGTTACAGAACTGAATTTGAACATGGAAGGAAAAACGCCTTCATCAAGCGACCTTCTAAACAGAAGCCATAGCGGATAAGCAATAATAGTTCTTAATTCATATAAAAAGTGACCTGAGAGGCCATCTGGGCCAATTGACCACACATTTTCCAACGAAGATAGGCCATGCGATACATCTTCTACGCTAAACGTAGCATTATTGGGTAGATCATATGTAGAAATATCTATTTTTTTGGCATCAAAATCTACTCGTTTAGTAGAGTAAACTGAGGAAAAGTAGTCAGAAAAGAGATTGGCGGTCTCTTGTTCATTACTATAAGTGAGTTCGTTGTATGACACTTCCTTGGGAATACAAATCTTAGCACGGTTGTTCCTAACAAATTTCCAGAAATCATTAGGCTTAGTGCTAAGGGCTGTTTCAGTACGGAGTATAAAGTTTCGGTAACATATTTTTGTTTCATATTTAAGTTTAGCCCTGAGGAGAGAGAATTCTCTATAATCATTAATGCTTAAAGAAGACTTATAGTTAATATGAGCCTTTTTTTTCAAAAAAATATACTTTTAAGATTTTTGGTAAACCAGGGTGGGTATGTTGATTCATTAAAAGAGACTTGGGGAACGTGATCAAGGATTGATTTATGCAATGCGTCGTATAAAACATTTACTGCTGAGTCAAGGTCGTATTGAGAAAGTGTTGAAGACCAGTTAAATGTAGACACAAAGGAACGGATATTCCCATAATCGCCTTTGCAGAAATTGTAGAACCTGCGGCCTACCGGGAGACTAAATGGAAGTAAAATATTTAAAGCTGGGTGATATTTATCTATAGGAACTAGCGAGTCAAGCGACTTTTCAACGATTAAATCTTTATCATTGCAAAAAACTAGGTCTAGAATCGAATTGGTTGAGTTATAAATATTATTTTTTTGAAAGAATCCGTTTGTTGTAAAAGATTCGGGAATACATGGGGCACGGGCAGGTGAAGAATATGAGTATACAATACCATAATCATCATTGTCCCACTTTGTTTCAGGAATATTATAATCCCCACAAATAATAAATTTGTCATTAGGATAAGTATTAATCAAACATTCAATGGAAGAGACGTGAGATTCATAAATTAAAGGAGGAGGGAGAGGCGGAATATAGACACCACCAACTATGAAACTACACGAACCAATAGTAAAACGGACAAAAACATGTTCAACATTTAATTGAGGAACTTTAACATAACACGCAGGGTAATCTTTACGAATGCCAATGAGAACACCACCACGGACTACATTTGCTATTAGAATTACATCGGTCATATCTAAAAATATTATAATAATAAGACCAAGTTCGGAATTAGAGATATTGCTGTGTAGCCAAGTTTCTGTTAGTACAATAAATATATAATTTACAGATGATGCATTACATTTAAAATTGGTTAACTTAGTATTAAGACCCCTACAGTTTTGGTAGAAGCCGGATAATAAAGTGGAAGCTACTAGTTGATTTGGGCGTTGGACTTTGGATCGGTTAGTCGCCGAGGGTGAACACCGTTTTTTGACCCATCAGAGATCACTTTCGGAGAACCGTTAACATACTTGATGGAAAGACCAGATTCGCCATTGCTAGTCCTATGGTCAATTTCCAAGTGACATGATCTTAGTAGTTCCCGTTGGAGTTTGGTCTTGTCCTTGACAACTCGGAATCCCTGCGTAATTGATACACCTTGGTTTTTTAACTCGGCAAAGGACATAATTAGTTTAGTTGCATCTTCTTTTGAAGTATAAATAACTTTGAGAGGGCGGACATAATCAGAACGAGCTTTACCGAGCCGAAAATATTTGGAGCCATGAGAGGGCCCAATTGAATTTTCTTCGAGTAGTTTTTGAAAAGTTTCCTTGTCGTCTTTAATACGTTCAGCAATATTTGAAGAAAGTGACTCTGTGACACCATAGGCAAGTACATTATAAGAACATCTCTCACTCTCAAAAGTCTCCTGTAGAACTTGTGAAACGGTATTAGAAGCAATGTTAGTGGTTGAACCTGACTCAAGTTTCGCAACTTTGTCCATAAGTGAGTCAACATCATTTCTTAGCGCAGTATTTTCGGCTTTAAGGTCCGCAATTAGACATGAAAGTTTCTTAAGATCGCTTTTTAAGTCTTTGAATTGTGATGTTTGGGCGGTAGATAGCTTCTCATTGGAAGCTGTCAAGTCGTTCCGAAAAGAAAGTAGAGTCGACATCACGTCATCAATGGTTGAAGTACTTGTAACCGGTGAGAGAACTTTTGAGGAGGTAGGTTGGGTAGTAGTAGTGCGCGTACGAAGAACACGGTCAGAAGAAGAGCTATTAATTGAATTTTTTCCTGAATTCATGACGAGTATGGATGGATTGTATTTAAGGTAGTAGAGGATGTACCAGCGTTAAAGTTACTGGGTAAAAGCAGATGGAGGTACGGTGTGTAGTGATTCGGAAACAATGGCAACTACCGTTAAAGTCTCCGTAAAACAGCTGTTTGTGGTTGTGAGAATCGAGTACAAAGTGATAACAACAAAACAAAATTCAGTACTCACGAACAAGCTGCCCCAAGAAAACTTGAAAAGAAGCACAAAAACTGAAGTAGGTGGGCTGCATCGACTTCTAAAGCACTATGAGTTGGCATAGAATTGTTAAGTTAACAAGCGAAAGCGAAACGCATACAAATTAAATTAAATTTGACTTGTAACGAAGACGATATGTACACAGAGATTTTATCAAAGCAGTACTACTATTAAATTTAACCTTTGTAAAATTGTTTTATCCGAATGCCCATTCCACACTACTATTATATTATTTTCCTTATTCCCTTGTTTGATATAATGATCAATATACTCTCTCGTTAGATTATTTCTTGTTGAATTTAAACTCTGTTGTAACTGATCTAAACACGCATCTCGTAACTCCGTTTTACACATAAATATTCTTTTTATCTCTTTAACTGCTACTTGCAACTCTTTCTCAATCATAGGTCTAGCTTATTCGTCAATTGGTAGTAATAAAGGTCTACCTTCTAACTACTAACCTCAAATCTCTCAAGCTATTTGACATAGCACCAGAGATAACTACTATGCTCGTTCGTTTTACCATTGAAAATTCAAAGTCCATGATTATGAATTTATGTGTTTCTTTTCTAAATAATATAAACAATTCAATATTAGTTAATTATATCCTATGTTACATTTTATATATATTTATTGATTATTATATTATACTTATTTTTATATTATTGTTATTATTTATTATTTTTTTTTTTTTACGAATAATAATGAATTATTAATATTAATATTATATTAACGTGGTGATGATGGTGCGCTAAATGGTACTTCATCATATATTTCTGAAGCAAAATTTCCCCTTCTTACATTTCGTATTTGTGATCTATAGTTAGCCAATCTTCTTGGTATATCAATTACTTGGCGATTGCTAACGTATCTACATTTTAATAGTATGTATATGGCTATTATTAATATAATAGATAGTATAGCCAAAATTATTGTAACATACAAAAGATTTGAATGTATGAACTGGTGTTTTTGACTTTGTTCTCTAATAACTTCTTCGTCTATCATTTGCTGAATCTCATCAAGTGATTTTGACACACTGTGCAGATCTGTTAATTGTATTTTGATGTATTATTCCATACATCGCTCAATTTATATTTATGTATATGTTCAGGTATTTTATTAAATATATTTTGTATTTTAGTATTAGGTACAAAATCTTTATAATTTGTACTCGAAATATCCTCTATAGGAGTCAACACTGCGTCACGTGTGAATACTTGACAATTTATGTCTAATATAGTTATTGCACCTGAAACCTTAACTTCTGAAAAAAGATTCGGGTAAATCTGTGCAACTTATTGTCAAAGTATCATCTCCAGCATGTATCCATGTGTTTTTATTAAGAATTCTGTGGTAAATGTTTCTAAGTAATGAAAATTTGTTGATAGTACATCCCGTTTGAAATGCATCCGGTGCTTTAAATATTTGCATTTCACATGGTGTATTATCATTGTTATCTAACATTGGCTGTGTAGCCTTGCATATTCTGTATATTGCTGTTTCAATGAAATCTTTTATCTCTTTTTCCGTGTAGGTAGTAAATTGTTTTCTATCCTTAGTTATTGCAACGTAAGTATATGTATTTGTGGACATATACCATGAGTCAACTCCATCTTCAACAATTTTTATTGGTAAAGGTATTATATTATATAATGAAAGTTCTATGTCGACAACCAATGGTATTCTTGTAATAAATACCAATTGTTCATTTTCATAGTATACGCTTATTTTTGTTTTTTTAAAAATTCACTTAATTCTGATGCTTCTGTTCCCATAGGTATGGCATATTGTTTTTTAATTGTTCGTTCTGCTGTTTTCAATGTTGATGCAAGTTCTTGTGGTGTCATAAGACTTGGATGTATTAACCCCTCTCTTGCAGCTGTTATTATCTGTTCCAACGTTGAGGTTTCATACGCATACTGATTAGTTATTATAGTGTATAGATTATGGACTTCGTCAGCCATTAATAAATCTAATACGTCATCAGTTACATTCTGTAATTGCATCATTCTCTCATGTATTTTTGTTCTTTAGTTGATATTTCTTTATATAGTGCCTCTGTTTGATTTAGTGAACTAGCAATCTTTTTAACTGCTGTTTTTACTACCGTTGTTTGCGATTTCACTATATGTAAAATATTAGCTCCTGTTTCTTCTGTTTGTTTGATTGCTTCTCTAGTTTTCTTTGCACATTTATCATAACATACACCAAATAATGTATACATTGCGTTACCCACAAAGTTTATTAATCCCCTTTTGTTTCGTTTATTTTCTTGATATACATCGGTTTGATTAACTCTACCTCCTAATGACATATACAATCGTTGTTTTTGATAAGTTATTTCATCATATAAATCAGTTATTACTATTTGATATTTCCCACACAAAACTATATGACGTTTGTCAGTGCATATATTTGTTATATTTTTCATTTTCAAACCTAATAAGTCGTACTTTGTATTATATTCCTTAAGTGAAAAATACGTAACCAGTTTATACTCTGCTCCTATCACCTTAGTGGGGCCTAAATTTTCATAATAAAAACCTTGGATTGTTCATAGGGTACATATGTATATATTCCGATGAATTTATTTCATTAGCACTGTTAAGTCCAACCATCATCACCAATCTAAAAGTAAAATTATATCTTCATTATAGTACTACTTAATAACATTAGTTATATGGTTTGTTAGTTATTACATATCATTAATTATTATTTTTTTTTTTTTACAAACTCCCTTAATCTATTCATTTATACTATATATTTTAATTAATCATTGCTTTATCATTATAATACCGTTTTACATTATTTTATGTACGGTAATGCCTCGTCGGCCACGTTCTATAACTATATTTTCATCTCCTATTACTTCAATTACTTCATATGGTCCTAACCATAGTGAATTAAGTTTGTTTTTATGTGCGTTATCTTTTAAAAGTACTAAATCTTTCACGTGTATATTTACAGGATTCTCATTTTTGTCATATCGGTCCTTACTTTTTACTTTGTGTTCTATTAACTTCTCTCTCGCTAATTTATGCGACACTTGCATACTCTGTTTCAAATCATATAAATAATCATCATAATTATATTGTGGCTCTGGCTCGGATTTTAATTTAATTGGTATTTCTAACGTACGCCCATACACTAACGCGTATGGTTGAAAATTAGTTGATGTATGTACCGTTGAATTATATACAAAAAATGCATATGGCAACAAATGATCCCAATTATTTAAATTCTTATCCACATAATGTCTTAAGTACTCGGCCAAAGTTCTATGTGATCTTTCGAGACCTCCATTTGTCTGTGGTCTAAAAGGACTAGTATTAACTTTATTTATTTTAACAGTTTGCAAACTTCCGTAAATGTTTTGCTAAGGAAATCCGTTCCCTGATCTGTCAATATCGTTCCCGGTATTCCATGTACACACACGAAATGTATAACAAAAGCTTCCGCGACCGTGTTTGCTTGATGATTAGGTATTGGTCCTAGCGTGTATTTAGATAAGTCATCTTGCATTGTTAAAATAATTATTACTAGACAAGGTCGTTGGTAATGGACCTACAATATCTAAAAATATTTTTCAAATGGTTTTGAACTTGTTGTGATGTAATAGCCATTGGTTGCTTTACATGCCGATTTGAAATTTTATTTATTTGACACGATGTACAATTTTTTACGTACTTTTTAACATCATCTTTCATACCCTTCCATCTAAATTGCTTCTGTATGCGTTTAATAGTTTTATTAACACCTAAATGACCTCATAGTTTAGAATCGTGAAACTGCTTTAATATAGTTACTTTCTCTTCTTCCGTATATTCTACGTTCGCACATACCATATATTTCGATCTTAGTGTTACGAAATATGTATCTTAACATTGACCTTACTTTTTCCCACTGTAGATCATCATTCATACCTAGTTTATTCATTGCTATTTTGTCTAAATTATTTTCCTCACAAAACTGTTTCAAGTTCACTAACGCTATATACATATTCTCGTACGTTGACCTCTGACGATCTTTATTTTTCGTTACTAGAAATATTTATGCCGGTCATTCTGTACTACATACGGCGTATCGCCTATCACTTTACTAACTGGTAAAAATGAAGTAATTCCAAACTTACGTTTTATTTCGTAATTTATTCCTGATGTTAAATTATATTGTTTCGCTATTTCTGTCACTATATGATACTCTACTGGCGACTCCAAAAGTGTACCTATAGCTTCTTTTACATTGCTATTAGTAATTAACTGTGTTTCCATTTTCCCAAGAAATTTCTCGTACGACTCGTTTTTAATTTTTTGTATCGAATACATACGACTTAACGCATCTACGTTAGAATTTTGCACCCCAGGTTTATATCGTATCTCATAATCATATTCTTCAAGTTGTATTCGCCAACGTGCTAACTTCGATAATGGATTTTTTAAGTTGAAAAGCCACGTCAAAGGGCGATGATCACTAAGTATTATAAATTTCCTTCCATATAAATATGGTCTAAACTGTTTTACCCCAAAAATTATAGCTAGACATTCTAACTCGGTTGTGGAATAATTATTTTCACTTTTATTCAACGTCCGTGACGCATAAGAGATTGGTAAGTCTTGACCTATTTCTCCCTGAGATAATATTGCCCCTAGTGCTTTATTACTCGCGTCCGTAGTTAATATGAAAGTCTTAGTGAAGTCTGGATATTTAAGTATTGGTTCAGAACATAAAGCTGATTTCAATTTATCGAATGATTTTTGACATTCATCACTCCATAAAAATTTAATGTCTTTCTTTAAAAGATTAGTTAAAGGTTTCGCAATTGCACTATATGAATTTATAAATTTCCTATAATACCCACTCAAACCTAAAAATGATTTTATATCTTTACATTAGTTGGTTTTGGAAAATTCTAACACAGATTTCACTTTCTTTTCATCAGGTTTAATTCCATTTTCTGATATTACGTGTCCCAAATATACACATTCACGTTTTAAAAATTCACATTTATCTGGTTTTAACTTCAAATTGTTAATTTGTAATCGCTCAAATACTTCTACTAACTTCTCATTATGATCATACAAATTTTCCCGTAAACAATTATGTCGTCTAAATAAACTAAACATTTTATTCCTATTAAACCAGCTAAAGCTGAGTTCATAACTCTTTGAAAAGTTCCAGGACTAGTAGTTTCATGCCTTGAATCATGCGTTTAAAATGCCAATGACCTTGATTGGTTGAAAAAGGCTGTTAATTCTCGTGATTCTTTTTCTAATTTGATTTGATAAAACCCACTAGAAAGATCGAGAACAGAAAATAATTGACATTGTCCTAACTGGTCCAATATTTCTGTAATATTAGGCAAAGGATGGAATTCATTTATGGTGACTTCATTTAATGCTCTAAAGTCTACCACTATTCTAAACTTTTGTTTACCTGAACTGTCAATTTTCTTTCGCACTAGTAAAAGAGGAGAGTTCCAAGGACTCCTTGAACTTTCAATAATATCGTTATCCTCAAGTTTCTTAATTTGCGTATTTATCTCATCTTGTTGTGCATGAGGAAGTCTATAAGGTCTTCGGTATATAGGCGGTTGGTCGTTTTTTAATCTTATTATATGAGTTCCCGCGTTGGTGAAGGTTAGCATGTCCCCTTCCATATGAAATATGTTATTATACTTCTCGCATATTTTATAATAGATTTTTTCTCATTCTCATCCATATGATCAGTTCTTATTATTTGTCTCAAACGCGTTATACGTTCATTATAATTATTTTTTGTTTCTACCGTATATATCTCATATTCACTATCATAATTTATCTTATTTATATCGGTTACATCTATGTCTTTTATCTCCTCAGATATATTCAACATACTAACTATTGCTTTCCCTTTATTCACAGTAGACACCGTACTACTGCAATATACGTCATTTGTAATTTGTTGTTTGTGTATGTATATACTTTTACTTTCCACGACTGGATCAGCTATTGCTATTTCTACGACGGTTTCCGTACGTGGTTGCAATTTAAAAACAACAGAACCGCAATGTTCTTCGTGCAAGGTTGCTTCATCATCTTGAATAATTAACCTATTTTTGGCTACGTCCACCATTACTTTGTTTTTTAGTAAAAATTCATGTCCTAATATACCGTCCTTGGGTATAGGAAATAACATTCCCACTACATAAAATTCTATGTCTATATTCTTGTTATTTATTATAACTGGTATTTTTATCTTGCCTATTGTTTGTATTAACTCCTTATGAATGCCTCTTAAATTAATTTTTTGTGTTTCATCTATATTTAATTGTCCTTGTAAACAATTTATTTTAAGTATATTCACCTGACTACCTGTATCTATTAATAAATTTAACTCGTTTGTTTTGCTCGCAGGTGATATACATGTTATGTGATTGTTTTCTAAAGCAGCGACGATGTGGTAACATTGTGCATTTCCTCCGCGATTATTTGGTTTATCGAACGAGTACCACGGTCCTCGCCCGACACGTTCACGTTTCCCGAATTGTGGTTCCTACTTTCATTATTACGTTTTTATAACATGCACTTATATCATGGCCACTTCGTTTACAATATGCACATGTGGTTGCGCGTGCGTTATAATTTGTTGGTGGTTGAGTAAAACTATTCCGATTAGATGGACGATTATTATTACTTGCAGGTTTATTTCTACATTGAGCTGCATAGTGATTACCATTACAGTTATAGCATTTAATAGGTGGTCTATTAAAATTATTTTGCTGAGTGTAATTATTTGTCCGTCCTTGATAACTCGGTTTACTAAAGTTATTTGGTTGGAAATTCCTATTACGACTATTCGTATTATTATTTCTTGTATTATTCACACGTTGGAAATTATTATTATTTTGTCGTGAAGCATTATAATTGCCTTTATTAAAATCGTTCCTGTATCCGTTATTTTCTCTTTCTGAATTATATTCTACTTCTTCTGCTTTTGCCAATTGCTTAGCTACCTCTAATGTTTTAGGATTTCGTGCCTTTACAATTGTTCTTATAGGACTTATTAATCCTTTTATAAAAATATTCAGTGTTTGTTCTTTTAAAGTTTCGTGAATTACTTTTGCTTCTGATTCTTCTTTATTAAGTGTACACGCATTACATAATTTATAATACAATTTTTCTACTCTATGACAATAATCATTGACGTCTTCACCATGACGCATCTTAATGGAATTTAATTGTATCTGCAAACTTGAAGCAGTTGTCGTATCTTCAAAAGCATCCGATAAATAACTCTTAATGTATACCCATTTAGCAACATTTTTATATTTTATCATTTCTAATGCTCTACCGGATAACCTAGTTGTTATATATTTAACTAAAGTCGGTGCGCATTTTTCTTCAACCAAATTTACTGCCATATCACATGCATTTATGAACGGATAGATATCGTCTTCTCCCGTACACATAGGTATAAGCTTAAATGCTTCCTCTAATTTTATGGTAACCATTTTCTTAACACGCGGTTTTCTCCCGAACGTTAACTCAGTATGTTCAAAATCGTCCGTAACCTTGCTACGTGTAACCTTTTTATTGTCTAAACTTAAACTTCTCTCCAAGCTGTGTTTTATTTTCGCGCTCTGGCGTTAACTTGGGTTTCTAAATAAACTAGGGCGTTCTTTCGGGCTTTCAATAGGGCTAGGGCTTTCAATAGGGCTAGGGCTTTTACTAGGGCTAGGGCTTCTACTAGGGCTTCCCAAATTAATCAACTGTTGGGTTTTATTTAATACTTCTAAACTCAAATCTGGAGTTTCTAAAGACGTCTTATTCGATGGATTAGCTACTTCCAAAGGAGATGTACCTGTGTTCTCCATAAATTGCTTTCACACTCATTTGATACGTTTTACAATCAACTATAATAATATAACTCAATAATAAATCTCAATAATTCAACAATATGCCCTCAAAAATAATTCTCAATAATAATCTCAATAATTCAACAATATGCCCTCAAAATAATTCACAATAATAATCTCAATAATTCACAATATGCCCTCAATAATAATTCTCAATAATAATCTCAATAATTCAACAATATGCCCTCAATAATAATATAATAACTCAATATTTCTCAATAATAATTCAAATAAATCAATTGCCCTTTAATAATCAAAAAAAAATTCCTAAAAGTTTTTTTTTACGACCTACTTAAATATATTCAGTTACTTAAATGATATTTCTTAGGTTTATATTTTTGTAACATATATCCGTGTAATAATTTAATTAACTATTCACTCACAATAATGCGACGTTCGTTGATGTTGTCATCCTGTCTGATACTTTCTGCAACGTTGAATTGAATGGTCTTCTCTTCTGGAGTTATCAACGAGAAAGAATGATCAATCTTCCTTGTTGATGGTAGCCTTTGACAGTTTGCCTCCTTGAAAAGTGAATCCTACCGACTGCGCCAAATTGTTGCGTGCCAGTATCAGATTTGAATCCAAATGGTTAATTTGAATGAAAGTTAAACTTAATAACGTAATATGTTTTATTGCATACAAACAAAATACATGTAACAAATTAAATAAGTGGCTGAGTGACGTGAAAGTGCTCAGTTGTTGATAGCTTTGGTACATCTGCCGTTGCTGGTCTTCGGGCTCCCTTATATATTGTGGTGCGTCTCTTGTTTACGTCGTGTTTCGCCTTCTGGGTAAAACCAGGTGTCCTTGTTGTTGTTGTTGCAAATTCGGACACGAATTTGAAATGTGCAATAACATCTCAAATGCATCATTAGTGCACTGTAATTATTGGTGCGCTTACTATCCCGACACGTGTCATGGTCATAGTAGCATCCGCATTACCCTTGACACGAGGCATGGTCATACTAACTTAGCCTTGTAATCTCGTAGATATCTTATAGATATCTCGTAGCCCATAACACCTTCACAAATAAATATTGTTTAAATATATCTTACACTTTTTAATTTGGATTTAAATAATATTTACTGGTTGGATTTTGCAATTCAAATAAATATATATGATGTATGTGTTACTGTTGTGAACAAATGTATAAACTTTTTGGCAGATCATTATTCTCAATATTTTGCCCTAACAATATATACATTAGATTCTACATTACTTTTCTTTTCATCGATAACGCACACAAAATTGTCTTTAAGTTGACATAGATACTCATTTAATATGTCAAAATTCATTTTTCTAGTAAAACATTGAAACAGTTTTAATTGAAAAGTTCAAACTTTTAACTTAGGTATATAATAATAACCTTATCAATTTAAGTATGTTAGTATTATCAATTTTGTATAATATTTATGTATACCTATTCAACTTAAAAACTAATAAAAATAATATTCATGCTTATTCAATATGATATAATCATATAATAAATTAGATAATAATTAATTATGTTAAGACTTAAGTTATAATGTGTAGGTACAGAGGTACTAGTCATAAACTTAACTGTAATATGGCTAAAAACCAGTTGAACGTTAAAAGTCATTGGAAAAATCATTAAATGCATTTTTTCCAATATTTAATAATTGTAATTGTTAATTACCTAACGTTAATTAATAACTGTGTAAATCAAATTAAATTTAAAAAAAACTGTTCTTGTTATTGATTACAATTGAAATTCTGATTAAGGTTTTTTTTTTTTTTTGTTATATGTGTAATAACAACAAATACATATTACTTAGGTACATTTTACTATAAAAATATTATAGTTACTAATTACCTATTGGTTAGTAATATTAATACCTATACCAACTATTTACAATACATAAAACAATTAATAAATTTCATTTTTTTTTTTTTTTTTTTTTTATGATACTAATTTGATACCTAATAAAAATGTTGAAAACATTGAATAACAACATAATCTATAATCTAATAATTTGACTTGTAAGTTGATTTTACTGTGACAGTAGGCAAAGAGTATTTCTCTTTGAGAATATTGAATCATGCTCATAGTAGACATTCAGTAACTAAAAGATTGTATAATAAATTATAAAGTGTCTTTCAAAGTTAACCCCCTTTCTTTTTGGGAATTTTAAGAAATTAGTGCTGTACTGCTGTTTATTTATTTTTGCGAGTTAATATTTTTATATTAACGTTATCAATAATATTATATTTGATAAAAGAAAAACATATTTGCTCGGTTTTTTCAAATAAACCAATGAAAATAGCGTATTTGTATACGGCGCTGGGACTCTGGTCGGTTTGGCAATACGCTGACGGGCGAGGGTCCGGACGACGCGGTCGGAGGTTGGTCAGCTGAATGGGCAGCCACCGCTTCGTTCGGCCGTATACGGACAAGCCCAACAGCTTGGGCGCTATTCGAGCGTGTTTTCGCCGAAGGACGACGTTCCACTCGGGAGACCACCCCTCAGACCGGGGCAAGGACGAGGGCTGGACCGCCAGGCCGAGTGCCACCCCGACGGGTGGTACCGGCGTATCAACGCCACGACGTACGGGACCGTCAGGGCCGGTTCCAACGACAACGTCAGCAGCCCGCACCGCAGTCACCCCCACCGGCGGTACCAGCCCAACCACCAGCTACACCTCCAATCCAACCAGCCCAACCACCAGCTACACCTCCAATCCAGCCGGCCCAATCACCAGCTACACCCGAGGCGTAGCTTGTAGTCGTGGAGCGGTGGATTGAGGAGATGGAGGTGACAACAGAGGCGGACGCGGACAGCTAGGGCCGAGTAGGGTTGTCGCATTTCACGGACTTGGGGGGGAGTATGTCACGGTTGTATGTCTATTATCGCAACGACCGCGGCTGCTCTATTCTCGTCCGCGATAACGCGACTGGACTGGGTCGCGCGGCGACCGGTGACAGGCTAGTCTCTCTCGTACAACGGTCGCCGGACGTACACTTTGTAATATATTACGTGGTTTGTTAATTTGTAATAATAAAGTTCCGTCTTAAGATTACGCGACGAGTTTTTTTAGTTATCCCAGTCCTACACCTACAAGGTTAATGGAAGCCCATACATATTTAATTTAATAACC
>NW_026083247.1:0-51912 GCF_020184175.1 Aphis gossypii
GGTCAGGTCCTAGGATCGGCATTCTATACTACTAAATGTTTATTCGATTGAATAAAATTGATGTTTCTACAAGTTTGTTTATCATCAAGAGAGATATGGTTTATGTACGCATTTAATACTTCTATATAATTTTTAAAATACATATGTTGATTAATTACATATTTTTTTACACCTTTAGCTTTTTTAACCTCATCGTTGTTTTCAGTCTTGTAAGCATATAATTTCGGTCTTAATAAAACAAATTCTTTTAAAATTTTTCCTCCCATTTCATCTTTAAAATAACCAGGTTGATTTTTATGATTTTCGCTAAAACAATAATGATCTTTTGGATAGTTTGATGTATCAAAATACGGAAATAAATCATATCTAATATCATCAAAAAAATAAATGTTCGAATATTATATATCAAAGAATCTGTATCCGAGTACAATAATCGTATTTTATTATTATATTTATTTTTCATTACATTATAATGAAAATCATACATAAATGTTTTCGAGACATCTAAAATTGCAGACCCTACATAAATTGCTTTATCGAATTTGATAGTTTCCTTATGTTGGTGAATAGCCATAAGATTTTCAGAGTATATAGTTCTATCTTTAAAAGTATTTTTCATCATCAATTTATTTGCTTGTTTATCTGATGTAACCAGTTTTAAAGAAACTCTAGTTCGAACATTCTCCATACATTTACCAAAAACGCTATTAATTAATAATTTCCAAAAATCTTTTTCAAATCTATTTTAGCTTCTCTCCTCATTCTCGTACATAGTTCGATATATGAAGCCATCCATTTACTCTGTGAAAATTTGATTGCTCGATGAATTTTACTAATTTAAGACCATTAGCAATTGTTTGTTTTAAATTTTTATAGTGTAATATATATATATTTTTTTTTTTTGATGATAAAGTAGTTAATAATTTTTTAACTTTTGAATTTGGAGGACATTCGTTTAAAGGTAAAAACGGGAAATCATTATGTTTTTCATGTAAATATTCAGGATAATCAATATCAACTTCTAATATATATCCGACTTTTGAATCATCAGGAATTTTAGTAACATCTATGTTCAAGTCATCAACCCATTCGAAATCTTTGAAAGGTAGCTCAGTTAACATCGATTTTCCATATAAATTTACACAATCAAGATATGTAATCCATGAAATTGATTTATTAGGATTATAGTTCAAACCTTTAATGTTTGGTATGTTTGCTTTAGCATATCTTTTAACTGATTGACAGATACCCCCTCTGATTGAGGATTCAAAATATAAAAGCATGTTATAATCAGTCAATTTTTCTAATTTAACCTTAGTATATTTAAGCATACAATCGAAAGCAAATCCTGGAGAAGTCATATAATGAGCAGGATCTAGACTAAGAGTAGATAAACATAAATCTCTAAAATTTTCGAACACATCCGTTAGTATGGTGACATCAGTTTTCAAATAAAGATCACTATACTCACCCAAAGTTTTAATATTAAATACTTTCCAAATTTTTTTAGCATGAGAATAATCATTATTATTAATTTCTTCATTTTTTAAAGAGTTATAAAATGCAGATTTTGAAGGTAATCGAGTTTCGTTTAATTTACTCCAACTATCAATATACTCATAATGGAAAACCCCTTTTCGTGTAACTAAATCAAATGTTTTATTAGAAAATAATTTTAAAGTTTCTTTAAACCTTGATTTATCTTCAAGTAAATTTTTTGCAAGCTCGCTTAATGAGGAGGCCATAAAACGGAATGTATCAACGAATTTTATACTAAATCTCGGAGCAACCTTTTTACTAAAAGATATATATTTTTCTACAGAATTTGGAATAACATGTATATTCTTATCATCAAAACCAAGTTCTCGAATTATAAAGTGACTATCGTATGATAAGTTATGAAAAAAAATTGGAACAAATGATGGGTTGGTTATTTCAAAATTACATTTAAAACAAATACATTGTCTATATTTACCAGTAATACGACAGTGATCTCTAACTTTATATAATTCATTTTCTTCAAAAGATAATAAACATATTTTACAAACCTTTGCTATTTGAAATTCTTTTTCCTCCTTTTCAGTCAACGTAATCATTGGTACATTAATTTGATAAATATCATTTATTTTTTTTGAAATATCAGTCATATTTTCCATACAATTTTTTGCCGCATCAATACCTCTATAAATTATTATGTTTGTTGGAATTTTAAACTGTTGCATTAACTTTTCTGTGATAATATTATAGTAAACTTTTACATAAAATGCATAACTCATAATTTCATGTAAATGTGTGATATAAGTTTTACTAGTTTTAGTGAATTCATTTGTCTGTTTAGGTTTTAAAATACATTCAAAGTCAGCATAAATAACAAATGGTATTCTAGAAGTTTTTTTATAACTTTTAAAAAATATGAATTTATTTTCTTTTCCTTCTTCAAACATTATCGGTCTTCCTAATTTATTCTTACTATACATTTTTTTATGTTCAGTTAATCCTGTTTCACCCCAAAGTTTACTTTTACATGGTTTATTTCCAAAAGTTGTAAAACACCTCTTGCAAATAATTAATTTAGAACAATTTTTAGTTTTCTGACTTCTAATAAATCTCGAAAAATCTTTAATATAACAATAATGCGATGTTTTATGATTATTGACAAAAAATAAATCAAAATGATTTTTTTCTTCTTTATTATTTATAAATAGAGGGAAAATAGTACCTTTATTATTTAAACTATAAACATTAACTGAAACATTATTTAAACGTTCAAATTTTTTAATTTGATTTATTGGTGTTGGGAAATCAATACATTTAAAATCTAACCCACTCTTTTTTTCAAGAAAATCAAAATATTTTTGGTTAAATCGTGATTTATTAGAACGCTTATCATATTTGGTTAGTATATAATATTTATAACAGTATTTATCTTTATTTTTAACGTTTATAATAGCCTTTTTTTCTTGTATAAATTTAGGTAAATCTAAATATGCACCTCCTTTTAATGGATTTACTAAATTGATTCTCAACTGTAACCCATCTATTGAAACAAGTGTCCATCCTGAACCTTTAGCAATAAATTCAGATTCTTCAGCTAATATTTTATCAAACTTTGTGTTTAACAAACTAGCGAAATCGGATGAATTACATGCTAAAACATTCGAAGTTTGAAAAGCCACATCTTGTTTATCATGTGTTATAGGACGTGTGTAAGTAGCGTCAACGTGTAAATTAAATTTGATCGACGTTTTAATACACGATTGTCTTAACTTTAAAACTAACTCATGTAAAATATAGTTAAAAAATAATTTGTAATCTATATAATTTTCACAGTTCTTAATTATGAAAGTTTTTGAACCTTTTCTAAATCTTTCTATTTCAATAAGTCCACTTCCAATCGTGTTCATACGCTGTTTTTTGTTATTATATTTCTGTTCATAATGAGACACATTAAATTTATATATATACAGTATGTCCCAAAAGTCCCGTATCACCCTTAAAATCTCCATGTAAAATCACTATATTTAAACGCGGTTTTTTTTACAGTACTAAGTATGAAAATTCTGATTGAATGGTATAAAATTCATTTTTTTACGCATTTAAGAATTTAAAATTTTTAAGATAGCCATTTTGTTGAACATATTTTTTAAAACAGTTCAAAAAAAAAAAAAATACTAAAATTAAATAAAAATTGACCAAGTTAGAGCAAGTTATGTTTTTGAATAATTGGTAAAAAAAATCAAATATTGCTTCACATTTCAATAATGAAATATCTAATTTCAACACACGACAATACTTTTGCATTCCTAATTAAAGTTTTGATTTGAATAGAAATAAAAATAGCCGTGTTATTTCGTTTGCTGAACAGTGAAACTGGTTACCTATTTTTAAGTATTTTAATTATCATGAAGTGAACCTAAAGTTATGGTATTGGACATAATCATACAGTTATAATTAATGCGATTTTTATAAAGATAGAGCTAGTTGAGTAGAGTATGTTTATAAATAATTGTAATAATAGTTATGTAGGTATGCTGTTTTTAATGGTAATCTGTAAACATCTAATTATTAGTGAAGCTTTTAGGAAAGATTAAAATTAAAATTCAGATAATATTTTTAAACTTGATTGCTAATAGAAAAAAAGATTTTATTACATAAAAACGAAAATAATTCATTACATTTTTATTTTTATAAATGTTCGAAATGACCTCCATTATTTGCAACACAGAGTTGAAGTTTTTCGACCCAAGCGTTCTTAACATTTCCTAATGTCTCGGGTAAGATATTTTGAATATTTTGTTCAATTTTATGACGAAGATCAGGCAATGAACACGACGGATACACAAGATTTTTCAAATAACTCCATAAAAAAAAATCCATCGGTGTTGAGACCTAGGTGGCCAAAGCACTGGACCCCTTGTTCCCATCCATCTTCCCGGGTAGTGCTCATCCAGCCAACCTCTCACAATATTTGAATTATGTGCTGGTGCACCGTCTTGCATAAAAATTGGCTCTATTCTGTTTGTATTAATTAACTGAGAAATTATTGGCCACACAATTTCTTCTAATAAATCTCGATACTTTTCTCCGTTTAAATTACCTTCTATAAAAAAAGGGTCCAATGATCTGCTTATTTCAAATTCCACTCCAAACATTTAATTTTTCTATATTTTGGGCATGAAATTCTATGGATTCATGTGGGTTTTCGTCAGACCAGTGATATGTCCAGTGTCTACTTGTTTGTCCATTTCTAATAAAAGTAGATTCATCAGTAAAAATTATTTTATCTATAAATAGTGGGTCCTGACTAATTCTATGTAATGCCCATTCACAAAATTGTAAACGCCTTTCTTCGTCACTCGCATGAAACTGTTGAACAAATTTTGTTTTATATGCTTTTATTTTATTTTTTTTGAGAATTCTATGAACGGATGATTTGCTCAGTCCAGCCTCCACGCACCTATGACGTACGGATAATTTTGGAGCTACAGCTACACTTCCAAGAATGTTGATGGTATTATCTACGTTTGTAACACTTTGAGATCTACCTGACCTATTTCGTTCATTGACATTACCTAAGAGTTAAAATTAAGTTATTAAAAAAAATATGAAATCAATAAAATAATTCAATAATAGGTACACGGCTTAACACCCACTTCCTAATATCTACGTGATATTTAGCTTATTGTAGGAAAAAATTAATTTCTTAGAAATATGTACAGTGGACACCACGTCGCTTATAAGACTTATGGATATGAGGTTCAGTCGCTTATTAGACTAACTCGTCTGAAATGGTTCGGATGTATCCAAATACCAAAATTTTCAACTTTATTATAAATTTGAAAATAATGCAATTTTTACCTGTTTCCAAAAATCGAGACATTAATCTGTTGACAACATTGTACGATGGTTTTTTACGATCAGGATACTCAATTCCATAACTATAAGCAGCTTGTCTATCACTTTCGTTGTTTCGGAAGTAACATTTCACCATATCAATGTACTCATGTACTGAGAATGTATGAGTCATTTTAAATATTTAATTAAATAAGTAAGAAATAAGAAATTATAGTTAAAGACACAGTACGTACTGTACGTATGACACTAATAGCAGTAATAGTTATAAAGAAAGAACACAAGATAATAATTTTAATTATAATTTACCAAATTGCGATATGCGTAGGTATTATTATTATAAATCGCATTAATTATAACTGTAAGATTATGTCCAATACCGTAACTTTAGGTTCACTTCATGATAATTAAAATACTTAAAAATAGGTAACCAGTTTCACTGTTCAGCAAACGATATAACACGGCTATTTTTATTCCTATTCAAATCAAAACTTTAATTAGTGTTGATGTACACAGATATACAGAAGCTAAGGTAAATGAAATAAGATCGGATATATGTAATAATATAATAATATGTATAATTGATACGAACAACTATAGTGTTATATGGTGTAATAAAAAACAACGACTAATCGTCTTACAGGCTACTACATAGAACGAATATGATATAGAAATATAAAATGTCTATTCAGCGTCTTCTGTACTACAGTGTGAATAATTTGCTTATAATCTACATAATACAGGGTGTGTTGTTTACATTCAACACTTCCCCTTAAACAATATACCCTGACTTAGAATTAATATATCTAATTCCCAGCATCTCCCTGAGTTCTTGGAATCTTGGTCGTGGAGTTGGCTTGGTCAATATGTCAGCTAAATGCTCCTTGCTTGACACGTACTCCAGAGAAAACATCCCTTCATTGAACTTCTCACGAATGTAGTGATAGCGAACATCGATGTGTTTCGTTCGCTTATGATATTCTGGATTTTTCACTAGTTTGATGGCGCTTTGGTTGTCTGCATACAGAACCGGTGTATCTCCCTGTGTCTCCAGAAGATCACTGATAAGTAGCGTCAACCAAGTAAGTTCTTGTATCGATTGACTCAGCGCTATGTATTCTGCCTCAGTAGTCGAAAGTGCTACCGATTTTTGTCTTTGTGAACACCATGCTACGATTCCATCCCCCATCATGAAAATGAATCCTGATGTTGATCGTCTCGTTATTGTGTCACCGGCATAGTCTGCGTCACTATATCCACTCAACTTTGGTGTAATACTAGAATCATAAATTAAACCATAATTAAACGTTCCTTTTAAATATTTAAATATACGTTTCACCGCATTCCAATGAATTGTCAGAGGCTTTTCTAAATAACGACTGACAAGATTTACTGCAAAAGTTATATCAGGCCTTGTTATTTGGCTTAGATACAACAAACTTCCAACTGATTCTCTGTATGGAACTTCCCCTGCTTCCAATGATCCAGACAAATTTGGATCTAATGAGTGTTGTGGATCTGTTGGAATATGCAGGACGTTGGCTTCTTCCATATTGAACCTCTCCAAAATGCGCTTGCAATATGAAGATTGGTGTATGAAAATTGAACCATCAGGTCTCTGATCAATTTCAATACCCAAGAAATGATCAAGTTCACCTTCCTTCGTCTCGAAATTGTCCTTTAGGTAGTTCACCATTGTGTCCACCAGCTCGTTGTTTGTTGCTGCGATTAGTCCATCATCTACAAAAATAGCGACAATTAGTAATTGATTATTTTTATTGCTTACGTATACACAAGGGTCTGCTCTTGTTTCCTTTAGATCAAAGTTCCTCAGCATATTTTTGAACTTTTTGTTCCAGCACCTGGGTGCCTGCTTCAGCCCATATAGGCTCCGTTGAAGTTTGCATACTAATTGAGTTCCATCCTCGTAACCCTTTGGTTGTTTCATATAGATGTCTTCTTCAAGATCTCCATATTTAATTAATTGTATTCATATTTAATTTGACATTTAATGTCAAATTGTCTGAGCATTAATTTTCTGGCTGCTGCTATCGCAAGTATTACTCGAATTGAATCATATTTCACTACTGGACTGAACGTTTCTTGAAAATCTATTCCATGAACTTGCGCACATCCCTTTATTACTAGTCTAGCTTTAAATCGATCTATTTCTCCATTTGTTTTGTACTTGGTTTTATATATCCATGCGTTATTTATTGGATTTTTATCTCTTGGTAAATCTACTAATTTCCAAGTTTCATTTTTCTGCAATGATAACATTTCGTCGTCCATCGCTGCCTTCCAATCGTCTGCATTTTTACATGTCATAGCTTCTTTATATGTTACTGGGTCATTATATGTTGAGAAAAATGCATCTCTATACCTGACAGGTTTATTGAGTTTTTCTCTATCTCTGAGTATCATTTGTTGTTGATCCTCTACTGGCATCTGTTTATCATCGTCCAGTTTTTCTTCGTCGTCACTGTTGACTTCTTCATCTTCATCTTCACCTTCTGAATCTACTTCTTTTTCTTCACTTATGATTTTTACTTCTAAAGTTGTTGACGGATTTGTGGACTCTTTAAATATAATATCTCTGCTCAGTGAAACTTCTCTTTCACCAAAGTATATACGATAACCTTTCGTTTCTTCTGAGTAACCAACAAAAATACCTTTTCTTCCCTTTTGATCCCATTTTCTTCGTTTTTCTTGCGGTATATGAGCATAAACTTCGCTACCGAATATTTTCAGGTGATTTATATCTGGTGTATTGTTGAACCATAATTCGTAAGGTGTTTTTCTTCTTGACCTGTGTTTCCTGTACGATTTATTGTATATACGGCTGTATTCACTGCTTCTGCCCAAAGTGACTTAGACAAATTTTTACTGTATAGCATAGTTCTTGCCGCTTCTACAATTGTTCTCATTGACCTTTCCGCTTTGCCGTTTTGTTGAGGTGTATATGGTACACTCGTCTCATGTTTAATTCCAAATTTATCCAATATGGTTTTAAATTCAGCATTTTTATATTCCAAACCACAATCACTTCTTAAAGTAACTACTGAAACATTTAACTGATTTTTGACTGTATTTAAAAATAATTCAAATTTATTTTTTACTTCCGATTTTTGGCTCATAAAATACACATACGTGTAACTAGAATAATCATCCTTGAAAATAACAAAATATCGTTTACCTCCAAGCGAGTTTTCTTCCATAGGACCACACACATCACTGTGAATTAATTGACCTGGCTTTGTAGTTTTAGTAGTACTCGATGTGAATGGCTCTCTGTGTTGCTTACCATAAATGCAAGCTTCACAGAAAAATTTGTTTTTCGTGTCTGTAAACGGGATCTGCATATATTTCAAGTAACTCCGAACATATTGAACATTCTGGTGACTCAGCATTTCATGCCACTGTTGTAACGTGAAATTTTTTATCGCAACATTTGCTTGGTCAGCCGCTTGTAATGGCCTAGTCTTCAAAAGCATTGAAAACATTTTATTCTCACGGACTCCAATAGCAACTATACGATTGTTTTTTTTAAATATACAGCCGTCACTATCTGTCACCATTTTTATACCTTTGTCAAGGCATGCTCCACACGAAAACAAATTTACCTTAAGATCAGGCACGTGTAAAACGTTAGACAAATAACTGTCAACCCATTTATCACAAATTTTTGCTTGAACATTTATATTACCTTTACCAATAGCCATAATATATTTGCCATCACCGATACGTACTGGTAACTGCACTTCAAATGTCTCATAATTACTGAACCATTCTCTTCTGCTGGTCATGTGATCGCTAGCACCTGAATCCACATACCATTTTTCTGATTCTCTAATTTCGATGTCCTTTGACTGTACACCAACCAACGCATTTCCTGAGTTTGATTCGCTCTCAACTTTTTCTTTTTGTTCTTTTAAGAAAATTCGGCATTCACGCTTCCAATGCCCGGGTTTTTTGCAATAATTGCACTTGCCTGGTTTTTTATCGTTGTTCCGTTGATTTTCAGAATTGCCAATTTTCGTGTGTTTTTCTTTATAATGTGTTCCAAACGATTTCTTTGCCGAAAACGCACTACTACTTGCAGTATCTCTCTGGACATCATGTCCTTGAGTTTGCCTTGTTTCCTCCACCATGAGTCTGGACGACAAATTAGACAATGTTTTGTCCACATTTGGTATCGAATCCCATGCACTGTAGAAATGTTTGTAATTTTCTGGCAATGTCATTAGTATCTTGGTCATAAGCATTGAGTCGGATATTGGTTCACCTAACTGGCTTAATTGTCTACTAAGACTCTCCAATTTCGAAATATGAATCGCCATATTGTCATCTGGGTTCATAACATAGCTGTAGAACTTTTGTTGAATCAACGTTACACTCGAGTCCGACTTTTGTTCATAAACACTAAGCAACTTGTCCCACATTTCCTTAGCCGTGTCACAATTCATTATGTACTGCAGTGGTTGTTCGTCCACTGACGTAACTATATACTTTTGAGCCTTATTGTCAGCCTTTTTAAATATTGAATAATCAACACCATACCTTTTTCTTGCATCATCTTCAGTTTCTGAACTTGTTTTTGTAAGAACGGGTTTTTTCGATTTTCCGGTCACAACGTCAAATATATCGGGTGCAGTCATTATGACTTTTATTTGGAACTTCCATGTTTCCCAATTTACATTACCTGTTAGTTTATTAATTTTTATAGATTCGTTTTCCATAATGACGAATTATCTGTACACTGTCTGTACACTATAAATGTAATAATAACAAACACAGTTTCTGCGCTTCACACGATTGACGCACTTACACTACACTGCACTATACTTCACGAATTATTATTGTTGTACACTACCTGTACACACACACGCGATTCGTAAAATAAAAAAAATTAATGTATTAAAACATACACGACCCTATTATAAATACCTTACTACTGGGCCCATAACCTGTTGATGTACACAGATATACAGAAGCTAAGGTAAATGAAATAAGATCGGATATATGTAATAATATAATAATATGTATAATTGATACGAACAACTATAGTGTTATATGGCGTAATATAAAACAACGACTAATCGTCTTACAGGCTACTACATAGAACGGATATGATATAGAAATATAAAATGTCTATTCAGCGTCTTCTGTACTACAGTGTGAATAATTTGCTTATAATCTACATAATACAGGGTGTGTTGTTTACATTCAACAATTAGGAATGCAAAAGTATTGTCGTGTGTTGAAATTAGATATTTCATTATTGAAATGTGAAACAATAATTGATTTTTTTACCAATTATTCAAAAACATAACTTGCTCTAACTTGGTCAATTTTTATTTAATTTTAGTTTTTTTTTTTTCTTAACTGTTTTAAAAAATATGTTTAACAAAATGGCTATTAATATAAAATGGCAAAAATTTTAAATTCTTAAATGCGTAAAAAAATTTTTTGAAAATTTTTGAATTAAAAAAAAAAAAATGAATTTTATGCCATTCAATCAGAATTTTCATACTTAGTACTGTAAAAAAAACCGCGTTTAAATATAGTGATTTTACATGGAGATATTAAGGGTGATATGGGACTTTTGGGACATACTGTATATATAAATGTATGTTTTTTTGTTTTACATTTTTAAAAAAAATAATAATAATAAAATTCTTAAATAAAGAATGAGTACTTAGTTTTTTTAAAAAAAAATCATTTTAGATTCAAACAAAAAGATTCTGTTAATAAATTTAGATCATCCAATAATGTACAATAATCGCTATGCAGATGATAAGCTAACGTCTGTTTTCGAAATCTAACATAACCATACAAATCGTAATATTTATTAACAAGTAATATTTCATTTCTCAAATTTATTATATTTTCTTTTAAGGTTTTTATTTTTTTTATATCTTGTAAAAGTGTTTTAGCTAAGTATTTTTCATATCTTAATATTTTAATTTTTCTTTTGATTAAAATTATAGTTTTTCTTTGTTCATGTTTACTTTGTACTTCCTTCTCATCATTATCATCGATTTCTTCATCCAATCGATGAATTTCAATTAAGATATGGTTAAGTAAATCCATTTTCTAAAAAAAACATTTTTTTTTTTATGTTTTGGAAAAGCTATTATGAACAAAGTAATACTTCTCTATAAGTAGGTGTATAAAAAAAAGAAAAAATGGAAAATAGATTAAAGAAATAATATAAATTAGGTTAAAAAAAAAAATAGATTTATTTAAACAAATTTATTTATTAAATCTTCTAGTTGATTATTCAAAATTGAGGAACGATAACGTATACGTCTATTACATTTTTCACCAATATAATAAGAAAAATTATAGTCATCTAAAACGTTTCTTTTTTCATTTCTTAACTTGTCTATTTCAACTAGATCTATTATTTTTTTTATATAAATTATTAATTTTTTTATTTAAAGCTCTTATATCAATTTTTTTTCTTTCTTCATCTTGATCAACACTTTTTTGGTTTTCTAAAACTTTCAAATGTAATTCTTCAATCAAAGATCGGAGGTATACGATTTGAGGAGATTCCATTTTATAATTCTGAAATTATAGGTAAATATTTATTCGTTTATTTTTTTATTTTAAATATAAAAAAGGTAATGTAAAAACTATATCTCATTTACACCACATCTAAAAAAAATAATTTGTACCACTTTTCAAGTTTATAATTCACACCAAATAAAATTTAAAAAAAAAGGGGCATTATCTAATCTGTACTTACTAAAATTATAATTTGTAACATTGTTCACATTATTAAAATTATAATTATAATAAAATGTATATATAGATATAAGTAAATTTTTGTTTAGCAATAATTCATAAAATATATAAAATCAATCATACTTTAATTATAAATAAGTAAAACAAACTCTATATATATATATATATATATTAAATAAGTAAATTCTTGTTAAGTATATTATACTATTTTTTAAAAAAAAATAAAACATAATTTATAACTATTTATATCAACTAAACTCTGTAAGAAAAAGCTACTAACTATTTTTTGTTATATATATATATATATATATATATATACCACAGAATATATTCCGTGTACATACCGTACATTTACTATAACTAAGCTGATTATAACAAAAAATAATAATAACTATAATTAAGTGTATAAGACGTAACAACACAAAATATTGTTTACGATGTATCTGTGTATATGTGGTTTGGAAAAAAAAAAAATGTGAAGATATAAAATTATACATATTATTATTATTATAATAAATGACATACTTTTAAATGTTGTACTACACACTAATCTTTTTGAACTATTCAAAATGTTTCGTACTATACTCAATTTTAGGGCTGGTACAAATTACATATTTCATTTCGTTTATTTAACGTGGTGTAAAAAAAAAAAAAAAAAACTAAAATTAATTTATTTATGTAAAGCAAATACATGTTATATTTTTGATACAAATTACATATGTATTTAAATGAACCTATTTGTGGTGTAAATTATGTAAAATACCATTATTAAATGGAATCATTTTATATAGTGGAAAATTATAATAGTAAATATTTAATTTAAAGCTAGTTAATAGTAGTAAAGTAATAGTACTTACATTTCTGTTAGCGTGGAGATGCTTGAAAAAAAATATACTGGCTTCTAGTTGTAGTGAACCGGTCTTGGTGAAGATGGTTCAGCACGATTTAACGACGAAGTCCACTTTGTCGTATGTGTAAGAAGTTTGAATTTAAAGTTATTTATTCACTGAATATAATAAAAGCAAGCTCGATGTATTGTTAAGTATAGAACAATGTCATCGGTCTATGCGTGAGTGAGGCTTAACTTTGTCTAATTCTTAATACTACCACAACCCATTTTATATTAAACTATTTGGGAGTAGTCCCCCAAAAATATACGTACGTGTCATGGTAAACAGGAAATTCGACTATACGTTTCTATTTCATATTTTACTATAACCAATTATTTAAATACATATTTTTTTAATCTTTAATATATATATAAACGATTATTAAAACTATGTTCGTAATCCAATTATTTAATATATTAATATTCATTATTCTAAATCTAACCAACTAATATCAGCTCAGGGCAACAGGAATGAAGTAATGTAATATGTCGGATTTCTACATAGTGTTTCTACTGAACTAGCTATATGTCTAATTCTTAATACTATCACAACCGCTTTTATATTAAACTATTTGGGCGGCGTAGTCTCCAAAATATACGTACGTTTCATAGTAAACAGGAAATTCGACTATACGTTTCTATTTCATATTTTACTATAACCAATTATTTAAATATATATATATATATATATATAAACGATTATTAAAACTATGTTCGTAATCCAATTATTTAATATATTAATATTCATTATTCTAAATCTAAACAACTAATGTAATATGCCGGATTTCTACAAAGTGTTTCTACTGAACTAGCTGTATGTCTAATTCTTAATACTACCACAACTGCTTTTATATTAAACTATTTGGGCGGCGTAGTCTCCAAAATATACGTACGTTTCTATTTCATGTTTACTATAACCAATTATTTAATTTTAATCTTACCTTGCTAAATTTACGTACCTTGCTAAATTGTATATAACCTTTCAAATCTGACATTGAAATGTAGAAGTCAATTACATTCTTTTAGATACAAATCGCACTTGTTATTACATTCTATTTTTTCGAATTGAAAAGACGTACCTTTCAAATTTTATTCTAGTTAGTGTTTTAGCTGAACTGATTATTTTAGACTTAAGAGGAGGAGTAGAAGTGGTTACATATATAAGAGACTCATCGATACAGTATATTCAGTATACTTCAACAGATTTTAAAATCTAGACTTTTTTTTAATAAAATTAATTTAATTTTGAAAAAATGTCCTGCTACCGTAAAACGGGGTAACTTTGTACCATTTTTCAGCATTTTTAAACTTTACGATTAAATATAACTAAGTTGCACTTAAAAATACTAAAATAAAAAAAAATTAACATAATTGTGTGTGTTCATACATGCCTTCTGATGAATAAAATTTACAATTTTTTTATTTTTTAACCATAAAAAAATTTTCCAAAAAAATGGGCCAATGTTACCCGGGAATGGGGTAACTTTGTCCCACCTCTAAATATCGCTATAGATTTGCCGTTCATCCTTCTTTGGGCCAAAGTTGGCCTATGCAATGTTAATTAGGATGTACCTGAAAAGTATTTTAACCAGGTTTTATGGTAAAACAAGGTATAATAACGAATAAAAAAAACATTTTTTGGAAAAAAATTTATTTTAAATGTTTATTACATTTATTCAAAAAAATAAAAAATAAATCTGCACTACTTAGGTACCAAAAAAATGTTATTTGCAGTTAATACATAAAAAGTTAATTAATTAAACAAAATCTTCGAGTTCTGGCACACGGAAAAAATTTCGTTTGCCTAATATGGGTGGTTTGATTTTCCTTATAACGTCAGTCCACTCGTAGTCAATGCAGTCCTTTTTGTTTGGCCACCTCCAACTTTTTAACATCTTTTCCATACAGTCAACAGTGGCACTGTTCTCGGATATTGCTACAATACGACCGGGAAACATGTTATTGTCAAATTTGACAATAACAAAATCATCAACGTTGTAGTTGGCTTTATCGACGTCTAAGTCACCAACATATTTGCTCACACCAACATCTTCGTAGTCTTTACCAGGTTCACAGTTGTCAGGTTGAGCTTCAGAGTCATCAGCGTCAGAGTCGTCAATACCTTCACAGTCATCCACATCATCACTGTCACCTCCCAACTCAAGATCCATTATTACTGATTCATCTCCGGAGGAAGAGGACGAAGATAGTATTTTCTTTTTTTTCGGCTTAGGTTTTTCATTTGATGGTCCAGGTTTATCACGTGCTTTTTGAAGGTCTTCCAAAGAGATACTGTCGCCAGCTAACACTTGTAGTTTTTTTTTTCTAGGTTTTCTAGATCCATCTATGAAATCTTCACGTTCCTTCTGTATCTGTTCTAAAAATGCTTTGCCAATTAAATCTTCATCCAATGAATTATTTTGATTCTCCGCCAACCGATCCAGTAATTTACATCTATTTATTGGGCAGATACCAGCTTTTATAAATCCAGATTTTAAGTTTTCTTCTTTTTTTACATCTATTTTTTCCATTAATTTAGACAGCAACCTGGGAAACATGTCTTTAGGGAGAGTAGAGTAATTAGAACCAGTTTTCGTTTTTTTCCACTCTCTTAATAGTTCACGCCAGGCACCCTTCATTGGCCGAAAGAAAGCGATGTCTAGAGGTTGGGCTATGTGTGTTGTGTTTGGTGGCAAGCAGATGAACTTTATATTATGTGTGTCACATAACGACAATACACGTTCATTAATATGGGACGCCAAATTGTCACCTATTAAAGCAGAAGGTCCGCCACCTTTAACTTCTTTCAAAAAAACTGTTTCAAACCAATTTTCAAAAGTACTGGAGTCGAACCATCCACTTTTAGTCCTGTTGTACCTTGTATGAGGTGGACCACCCTCTGTCCACGTGGTCCATAATGATTCCGCCTTATACACCACATAAATTGGAATCACACGTCCCTCCGCATTCCCGCAGAACATCAAAGAAATAGCACTCTTGCTTGAGTTGCATATTTGTTCAACATACTTTGACCCTCTTTTGGTAATTACTTTTTTGTTGCCGGGATCATCCGTTAAGTTAGTTTCATCATAATTATAAATTCTAGAGGGTGGAATACCAGACAAGGTCTTCTCAAGGCGGTCCATATATTCGTTAATATCGTCGGCAGTAATGTTGCCACGAGTTTTTTTAATATTAGCACTAACTTTAACAGATAAATCCGGGTGTCTTTTTAAAAATCCGTTAACCCAGTCATCCCCTGGAATATTGTTTTTAAATACGGATACTCGGACACCTCTACTATCTAAATACCGGCCTATGATCATCTTTAAATCGTTAGCAATCAAGGGGAAACCGAAATTTGATAATGTAATACAGTGCTGTGTAAAACTAATTTCTTCGTCACGACTGAATACAGTTGGACGGCCAATACTTTTACTATGCTGTTTTTTAAGTTTATTCTTAATGGTTGATCGAGGAATTTTGAAGTGTTCGCAAGCTTTTCGTTGAGACATAACTTTTGATTTAATGGCTCTTATGCATGCCTCTAACACTTCTGGCTTGTAATTTTGGTAGTGCCTCGTACCTAGTTCCCTTACTTTATTCCGCGGCATAGTAATCTGTTATGTAAAAATTACGAGACAGATGAGTGAAAATACAAATTAAGTACCTAAAGAGATTATTTGAAATACGAAAATTATATTGTGACCCCCAAAAAGGAAAATAAAATAATATTTTCTACTCAGATGTAGCTCCGGATAACTTTGGCCCACCAAATAAAAGTGGGACAAAGTTACCCCGATCTCAAAAACGTGTTTTAACTCAAACAAATTTCATTTTTTTTTAAATTTGTTAATAAATACTTTATCATTACTTAATTTATGAAAATGTCTCAGACGTACAGAGTTCAGCAACCAATTTTTCTTATACTACCAGATAAAAGTTATTACACGTGCTTTTCAGCGTCGACAAAAAAATATTACAAACGGATTTTTTTTGATAACAAGGCAAGTGATAACGGCGAAAACTGTTATCATATTCGGTTAACAGTGTTGTCAGCTATCGAAGTACTTCCAAATATTTTGATAATAGTCACATGTCTTATCACAGCATACAAAAGTATGTGAAATTCCAACGGTGGGCCAAAGTTACCACCCGGGGCCAAAGTTACCCCGTTTTACGGTACTCATTTAAAAGCGATGACGAGGAGTCGGTTGTATTTTCCGAAGTAAGTAAAAAAAAAAACATTAAATATTTTATGAAAAATTGATTTTGTAAACCGTCATCAGCTTATCGTCTATTTTAATTATAGGATAATATTGCAACAACATCTCAAAAAAAAGGTACATCGAAAAGGTTAGCTGTAAAACCGGAGAAGAAACCGGTATCGAAAAAGACGAAAAAGGTGAGTTATATAAATTTATGACATATTACGAAAAAGTAAAAAAAATATAATTTAATTATTATTTTATAGAGCACTGATATTTGTTATACAGACAAAATATTAGATTTAATAACAGATCCAACTATACCAACCGATGCAGAGAACACCTTGAATATAAAAAAGGATGATTGTTCATTAACGGTTAAGACACCTGTAGACAATACGGCTGTAGATTACTGGACTATAGCACATTGTAAATGTGCTAAAATTGCTAATGTTGCTCTGCAAGATAGGTAATAATAATAATAATAATATATATATAAATATATATATATTTAACTAAAGTGAAATATTTATAATAAAATTTAATTTAACTTAACCTAATTTTTTAGATGGAAGCAAGCTGAATGCTCACTCAAAATATCTTTAACAGGACAGCATCCGGATGATTTAACTACAGCCAAAGAAATGGTGACGCTCATTCAATCTGTTTTCGACAAAATGATGCGACATCCCGCCAAGAAGCTTCTCAGACACAAACCAAAAAAAATAAACTTATAAAATGTATGTAATAGGATATGGTGTTGGATTAATTTTATTTAATAAAAAAAAAAATTTTTTATATTTATATTTATTTTTTATTATTTAGATAAAAAAAAAATAATAATAATTCATTTATAGGTTAAAATAAAAATAAAAATAAAAAAAAATAAAAATAAAAATATTGAAAGTCTGTGTACAAGTGGTATTAATTTCACATTTTTTTTTTTTTTTAACAAGAACGATAAATTAAAATAAATTAAGAAACTTTTTTATATTACATCACTAAATCTTGTAATATCATGTTCGACAATGAATTAAAATGAAATTGTAATAACTCGTACATAAATGAACAATCTTCACTTTGTATATTGCTGTAGCTGAAATCATAATTTTGAATATATTGATTTGTAAATTCGTTTCGTTGACAAGATGATGGTAACCCATTTACGTCAGACTTAATTAACGTATAAGCTGTATCAAACGTTTTTTGGTATGATTCCAATTTTTTCTGTTTTTCAACAATATACAAGTCAATACAATGTTGTAATTGTTTCAAACGATGAAGATCAATATGAGATAATGTTATATAATTATCATTAGAATATAAAACTATAGTTGATTGGTTTACATTAACAGAGTAGAAAAAATTATCAGCTATCTTAACACGTTTACAACGAGTATGCAAATTTTCGATAATTGTATTAAAATTGTTTTCGCGCATTAACTTACACCACTGATCAAGATCTAACGTTACAACTTTTTTAGTTAATTTACATTCTAATAATATAATAATTGAAATTTGCTTATTGACTAGAAGTCCAACGGCTACACTTTTCTTACTAAAAGGACGAATATCGAACACAGATTTTGATACAACGATTGATGGATTCATATTGATAAAATAAAAAAAATAGTAAACAGTATTTTTTTCTAGAAATATGAATATGATCACTAGACAGCTTAACTCAAACTAACAAATTTTGTTTATCCATACATGTTATATATTAAATAAATGTAAGATTAAAAAAGAAAAAAAAAAAATGTGAACGTATAGTGTCTAGTTGGATAAACAGTAAAGAGTTATTATACTTACCTACCTAATTCGATAGAACCTGAAACATTTTTTAAAAATCATTAACATATTAAATTTAAATTAGACGCGTTATCCCAATAGGCTATACGTTCACGAGGTATTAAATAAGTTATTAACACATTTAAGTTTATTAAATTCAGATTTTTTTTTTATTGAAATATAGAAAGTTAAATGAACTAAACAACAGTATCATATGACCTTGATCCACAATCACAATCACAAATATCGATAATCTTACCATATTTTTTTACTACATTTTCAACAAACTGATTTCCTTTTGATAATAATACAAAAACACATTTCGGATTCCATCTTGAATGTTCAATCCATGGATTATCTTCTTTTTCCCAACGATGCAATATAATACCGCAGCAAAAACATTCAACAATATCTTTTTTCCCTGAATTTATAAAACCGCTTTCAGCTAATGAGTATTTATCTTGAGATGAAGTCAACGGAAATAAATTGAATGTTTTCAATCTTGATATAAATGTAGTGAATTCTGGATATGTAGGATATGCATTGTTTCGTACTAACGAAACAAGTGAACAAAAACTGTTGTTAATTTGTTGAAAATTCATTTTTTATAAAAAAAAAATAAAAAAAACTTAAATGAATTAAACTTGATTAAAACTAACAGAACCTGATTGAACGATGGTTTACTATTAACTGAACTGTCTGAACTGGAATGAATTCAATAAAACGACTTTTATCTATAATTTATTAAAAAAAATGAAATTACAGTGTAACCTGAATGTTTAACTTACAAGGGAAATAAATAGTGTTGAAGTGTGTATACACTGTTTAAAGTTTATGTGTAACAGGGGGGAAAAAATAATTGGTTAAAGGCGGAAACTATACCTTAAATTTTAAAAATCTCCGCAGTCAAAAGTGCGCAGAACATACATTATGGTTTTTGGGAATCAGTGTTTTTTACTGGTACAGCGGAGAAAAAAAAAGTTTGAGGGGAAAAATCCCCCTTAAAAATTTTCAATCTCCGCAGTCAAAAGTGCGCAGAACATACAAATGTATACTACTCACATCGGTCACTTTTCATGTGGCGGACTATAGAGGGGTACGTTGTATTTACTACAGATGATAATCTCGGCAGAGTGCGCTGTTTTCAATTGGTGTCTGTTTTTATCAACAGCTGACCGGGCACCGGCGAGCCGGGCGGCAGATCCAAGGTGGATATATTTTACATTGCAAAATTGCATACCAGCGATTAACATAATAATTAATGATATTATAACTTATATATGAATTAGTATGTAATACTGACAATTGTCAATTTGTAATGTGTATTACTGTATTATTATTTATTATTAACGGCTGTCAACGTCTTAATATATTTTTATAAAATGAGTAAAAACAGCAAATGTTTTGTTCCTGGTTGTGATGTTGGGAATAAAAAACATAGGAAGGAACATACAGCTTTAACTCCTAATGCTAAGTATCTATAAGTAACTGTTTACAACTCCTAAAAATGATGTAAATATATAAATATTAAAATACATTAGGGTGCCCGTTATTTTTGAAGTCTTAAAATTCGAGTAGTGCCGGCCGGGAAACGTTTCCTATGGGTCTAAAAATAAGATCTTCACAGTTTGAACTTTATATAACATAATTAACAGAGAGCGTTTTAAGCTTAAAGTTTAAAGAAAATGTATTTTTTTAGTTTTTTAAATATTATTGCGCAAGATTTGGTTTTTCCTAAAAAGTTATTAGGAACTTTTTTATAGAATTCATTATTTACTAAAAAAAGTTCTCTTATAAATTTTTCCGACGTTCAATATTTTTTTGTAAAAACTAAAAAAACTAGATGAAATTAACATTTTGTGAAAAATCCCGTTTTAATGTTTTTTGCAATTATCTCTCTAAATACTAAAGATACACACAAATCGTATATAACTAAAATTTACCCAATTTATTTTTACTAAAATATATGTAACCATACAATTTTGCGTTAGGCTAACTCATTTTGATTAAATTGAAAAAACATATAAAAACAACTAATTTTTCTGAAAAACAAATTTTAAAATATTAAAAAAAATATACCAATAGTTTTATTACTGTGAAACGAAAATATGTTTAAGTTAACAAATATTGTAGTGATAGTTTTATTTTAATTTTAACATGATAATTGAAATAAAAATGATATACCTAGGATTAGACGCTATTAAGTTTATTTTTAGATTAGAAAAACCTTTTTTTATATCGGCAATGTAATCGCGTTAATTAAATAGATATCATTTAATGCTATCTGTAATAGTTTCGTTTTAACCGAGCATCGTTCAGTACGTCAATATTTGCTTTTTACTTCATTATAAATATTGTAGTAGTTTTAAATAGTTACCTATTAGTTATATTAAAATATTCATAATGTCATCATCTCGACAAGAAATTTATCTCGTAGGGCATCATAAGCACCAAATAACAGGTAGTAAACTGCCATCAAATGGAGATTGTTTACAGGTTTTGTTTTATAACATGCGAATTGTTGGCTTTAACTTAGACACTAGTGCAAATTTAGTCATTGAAGAGTGTAATATTTTTTGGAAAAAAGCTCGGATTCCAACACAAGAGCCCCATAAATGTAAGTCAAAACTTAAAAAGTTGTACGAATTATGGCAAAATGTATCTAAGAGTATTAATAAAACGAGTGAAGTTTTAATTAATAAGCGTTTAGAGTTTTCAAATTCTATGAATGATTTATTTGATATATCACATCAAAATTCCTTAATATTAATGACCGTTGAAGAAGATAAACAGTTTTTAATCAAACAGCGTGAGAAAGGACGTACGGGTTGCATGATTGGTATTGATAAAAAAAGAGACAATTTGAAAAAAAGACGACTACAACGATTAGATAGAGAAAAAGAGAGAAAACGTAAGCATTCAGACAATCCGACTACTTCAGCTACTGACAGTAAGTTTTTAACATAATTAAAATAAAAAATAACTATTAATTTGATTATAATATTTTTTCTATTTATTTTAGTGAACTTCGAGATAACAAATTTTGATTCTCAAGAAGATAACAGTGAAAATGAGTACATTCAAGAGCAAGAAACTAATATTTCAAACCCCCAAAAAAAGAGCTCGTAAACAATTGTTGACTCCACGTTTAGCTGCAGCATTAGATAAATGTAAAATTAGCGAACGAGATTGTTTACACTTAATTATGGCATTCATGGAAGCTGTTTCTTTAGATCCGTCGAATTATGTTATAAATAGAACGTCTATAAGAAACCAACGTAATATTTTTCGAAAAAAATATACTGAAAAAATTAAAGAAAATTTCAGTAAGCTGAATGCTCAAGTAATCACTGTACATTGGGATACTAAATTACTACATGATATAACGAGCAGACCAGTAGAAAGACTGTCAATAATTGGAACAACTACAAATATTGAACAATTGCTAGGAGTTCCAGAAATACCAGCTGCAACTGGAAATGAAGTCGCGTCAGCCATATACGACACATTAGAAGACTGGAATTTAATAGAAAATGTTCAAGCTTTTAGTTTTGACACAACAGCGTCAAACACTGGCAGATTAAAAGGAGCTTGTAATATACTAGAGCAGAAAATAGAAAGGGACGTATTATACTTTGGATGTCGACATCACGTGTTCGAAATTATACTAGCAGCAGTTTTTACAAAATGTAAATTTACCATATCTGGACCAGACATACCATTATTCAAAAAATTTCAAGCTAGTTGGTCCAAAATAAATACTCAAAATTTTGTTCCGGACATAAATAGTACGGAAGTACGAGAGGTCTTCAAAAACAATTTAGATGACATTTTAATGTCACTTAAAATTGCCATTTCAAAAAAACTACCCCGTGAAGATTACCGCGAGCTTTTGGATTTGTCAATTATTTATCTTGGTGGTGTGCCTCCAGGTGGAATAAAATTTAGAAAACCTGGAGAATATCACATGGCAAGGTGGATGGCAAAAGCCATATATACTTTAAAATTATATCTATTTCGAACAGAATTTAAATTATCAAAATTAGAAGAAAAGTCGTTGTTTCAAATTACGTCGTTTATTGTAAAATGTTATGTAATATATTGGATTTATGCTGTGGAGGCCGCATCTGCTGCATTAAACGACATAAAGTTTCTTAGAGAATTAAAAAAATACGAAGAAATAGACAAAAATGTATCAGAAGTAGCAATTAGTAAATTTATTAACCACCTTTACTATTTAACCGAAGAGTGTGCTGCATTTGCATTATTTAATGAAAGTATAGATGTTAACACAAAATTAATGATGGCAAAGAATATAAACGAGCAAATCAATATCGATGAACCTAAAGTACATGCGAAAAAATTGAACTTAAAAATGAGTGAAATAACAACATTTTTAAGCAAACCAGACAAAGACATTTTAGTATCACTGTTAAGTCAAAAATCGGCAAATATATTTCAGCGTTTTAAAATTGAAAACTTTTTGCATATTCATTCATCTGAATGGTTAAACTCAAGTGCTTACCAAAAAGGAAAAACAATCATTGAACAACTAAGAATTGTCAACGATTCAGCTGAAAGGGGCGTAAAACTTGTAGAAGATTATAATAACAGTATTACGAGAGACGAAACTCAAAAACAATTTTTGTTACAAGTGAGTAATTTAAACATTCTAAAAAATATATTGTACTTCAAAATAAACCAAGATTTTTCTTATATTATTTCAGACAGTTAAGGACTATAGATCTAAGTATCCTGAAACAACAAAAAATGCTTTGGCCACTCCTTTGAATATTTAAATACAAGAAAACAAAAGTATTTTAATAAAATTTGTTTTTCAGAAAAATTAGTTATTTTTATATGTTTTTTCAATTTAATCAAAATGAGATAGCCTAACGCAAAATTGTATGATTACATATATTTTAGTAAAAATAAATTGGGTAAATTTTAGTTACATACAATTTTTGTGTATCTTTAATATTTAGAGAGATAATTGCAAAAAAACATTAAAACGGGATTTTTCACAAAATGTTAATTTTATTTAGTTTTTTTTAGTTTTTACAAAAAAATATTGTGTGTAGGAAAAAATTTTAATAAAACTTTTTTTCGTAAATAACGAATTCAACAAAAAAGTTCCTAATGACTTTTTAGGAAAAACCAAAACTTGTACGATAATATTTAAAAAAACTAAAAAATTTTACATTTTCTCTAAACTTTGAGCTTAGAGCGCGCCCTGCTAATCATGTCATATAAAGCTCAAATTGTGCAGATATTATTTTTAGACCTATAGGAAAAATTACCCGGGCAGCACTCCTCGAATTTTTAAGAAAAAAAATCGTTCATCTATAAAAAACGGGCACCCTAAAATACATATATTAGGTAAAAGTACTAAGTAGTATAATATTAAACTCCACATGTTAATTAAAATGTATAGATTTTATTTGATGAATGGAGTAAATGTATTCCTAGACAGTGGCGTGTAACCTAGGGTCCAAGTGTTGCTCAAGCAACACCTTCAATATTGGTGGGTGGGTACTGGGTGGGTATTGCTAGAAGGACAATATTATCACAATAATAAACTAATTAAGTGTTTATAGAAAAATACAATATAAATATAATTATAGTATTTGAGTAGTGAGTGTAGTGTAGAGTAGTGTCATAGTGAGTACCTACTTATATATGGCTATACAGGTACCTAGTATTATTATTAAAACAAAACGATAGTAGGTATATTATAATTTATAACTAATTTATCATGAGTACTTAAAATATTTTATAATGCCTAACCGAGAAAATGATAATAAATGATAAAATAATATCCAATATTACGATGTAAATCAAAATAAAAAAATATCAAATTAGTAATGACGACATTACGTAATGATTAGATTAGAAGACAAAAATAAACGGGACCTTCTGGCTTCCACTAGTTCCACAGAAAATCTATTTTTAATTTTTATACATATTGTAGTTAATGGAATATTGGATATTATTTAATCGAAGTAATTTGTCAGTTGCATAAACTGCAAAGCGCAAGTTGTCACAAACTAACATCAGAAAATTCTAAATGCATAGTACGTAAGTGCGTTACTGCGTTCACTGTGTTCTTGTCTTCTTGGTTGTAGCCGTAAATCGTAATAGTGTATTATATGCCTATAGACTAGTGTAAATTATTGTACTATTATAGGTATATTTTATAATTTTTGACTTTTGTCAATAAAAAAAAACATAATGTCAGATTCCAATTACGCTGCTTGTTTATGTGGTAAAAAGCGATTAAAGTTAAATGAAACAAACTGGAAAAGACATTTGACTTTTTGTAAAGTCGCAAAATTAAAAAAAAACAATACCGTTGTCGATGTACATAATTTTTTTACAAAAAAACGTAAAATAAATAATGAAGATGTACCAGAAAAAGGTAAGTACAACTTTATAAATGCTCATACTATTGCCTTCAAAATATTTGTTATTATCATTAAAATTATAAATAGTTCTTATAAGAAAAAACAAAATTTCAGTTTTAGAGAAAAAAATAGGTACCTAATATGAAATATATTTTTACGAAGACGTGTTTATTGTCTTAATTAAATAAATATAATTTACAATTTTATAAACAATAAACTCATAATATTATTCATTGACATTTGACATTGATCATACCCGCTGGCCACCACCACTACCTACCTACATACTTTGTTAATATTTTTCTAGAACTTGAGTTCATATTTTTATCATTTTTTTAGACATTGACTTAAATTTAATTGGTAAAATTGAATCAACTGCAGACAATTGTGACTCTATCTAATCTTCATTTCTTTTAGTTGAATAAACCATTTCACTTCTTTATAAATTGATTTATAGTTTTAAGTTTTAAATTACAATTACCGAATTACCTATAACCAAGGTACCTATTATAAGTTATAATTTATAACACTTAATTACTTAAGACTTAATCTAACAAACTAATACATATAATTTTGGATAAGTTATTTATTATTTTTTTGTTCAATGTAATTTAAACTTTAAATACAATTTTTTTCCTCTAGAAATGTACCTATTTAATATATCAAAAAACAAAATATGTTTGTCTTGTCTTATTCATAAAACATTAAAATTATAATATAAATTCTATTTTTTTTTTTTTAGACATTGACTTAAATGTAATTGATAAAATTGAATCAACAACAGATAATTGTGATCAAATAGATAAATGTCAATTTAATAATTCAACAACAATAATTGATGCAGTACATTCAGATAGTATTCATTTGGCTTCAAATTCATTTAGTTCTGGTAAGTACATATATAATCTTCATTTCTTTTTGTTGAATAAACCATTTCACTTCTTTATAAATTGATTTATAGTTTTAAATTACAATTACTGAATTACCTATTACCAAGGTACCTATTATAACACTTAACTACTTAAGTCTTAATCTAACAAATTAATATACATAATTGTGGATAAGTTATTTATTTTTTTTTTCAATGTAATATTAACTTTAAATACAATTTTTTTCCTCTAGAAATGTACCTATTTAATATTAATATATAAAAAAACAAAATGTTTGTCTTGTCTTATTCATAAAACATTAAAATTATAATATAAATTCTATTTTTTTTTTTTAGACATTGACTTAAATGTAATTGATAAAATTGAATCAACTACAGATAATTGTGATCAAATAGATAAATGTCAATTTAATAATTCAACAACAATAATTGATGCAGTACATTCAGATAGTATTCATTTGGCTTCAAATTCATTTAGTTCTGGTAAGTACATATATAATCTTCATTTCTTTTTGTTGAATAAACCATTTCACTTCTTTATAAATTGATTTATAGTTTTAAATTACAATTACTGAATTACCTATTACCAAGGTACCTATTATAACACTTAACTACTTAAGTCTTAATCTAACAAATTAATATACATAATTGTGGATAAGTTATTTATTATTTTTTTTTCAATGTAATATTAACTTTAAATACAATTTTTTTCCTCTAGAAATGTACCTATTTAATATTAATATATAAAAAAACAAAATGTTTGTCTTGTCTTATTCATAAAACATTAAAATTATAATATAAATTCTATTTTTTTTTTTTAGACATTGACTTAAATGTAATTGATAAAATTGAATCAACTACAGATAATTGTGATCAAATAGATAAATGTCAATTTAATAATTCAACAACAATAATTGATGCAGTACATTCAGATAGTATTCATTTGGCTTCAGTCACTTCAGATTTATCTCGGTCTGGTATGTGAAATTTTGGATTCCTATTTCCTATTATATAGCTAACTTATTATAATTCATAGGTAATGATTTTAAGTCTAAACAACCAGTTGGAACCAATCATGTAGACTTATCTAACGATCCCGATAAATATAAAATGCTTGTTGATTTATCACCTACGATAGTTGATTTTTTAATTAAAAAAGGACCTATGCAGCCAACTGTTGATGATCTTCCTACTCGTGTTTTTCCCAAAGATAAATTTGGCCGCAGTTTCCAGACTTCATGGTATTGGAAATCTCTGCCTGGTAATGTAAATGTCAGAAGAGATTGGCTCAGTTATTCTGTATCAAGTGATAAAATGTTTTGTCATCATTGTTTATTGTTTGGGCGCAATATTAACAAAGCATGGTCTGTAGACGGAGTTGCTTCGTGGCCGAGAGCTTTGCAAAGTATGCAAATTCATGAATGTTCAGAAGCACATATTGAAGCTTCCCTTAAATTAAAATTGAAAAAAATATCATTACCCATACTACCTTTATTAGAAGAAAAACATAGACGAGACAAAGCTATTAACAAAGAGATTGTTCTGGACTTGATTGATATTACTTTTTTCCTTGCAAAAAACTGTATTGCATTTCGTGGACATAAAGAAAGTTTAAAAGAAGAATTGGGTAACCGAGGAAACTTTTTAGATTTAGTTCATTTGATGTCTAAACGTTCACCATGCCTTGCTTCTTATATAACTAAATTGCAATTATCGACAAAAAAACAAAACGTTAGTCTTATTTCAAATATAAGACAGAACCAGTTAATTGGATCACTTGCTTCAGCAATAAGAACATCAATACAAGAAGAACTAAAAACTGCTCGGTTTTTTAGCATATCAATTGACTCAACTTTTGATTTATCTAGGAAGGAACAAATTTCATTTGTTGTACGCTATGTAAATTCAACAGTTGGAACTGTATCTGAGCGGTTAATAGCGCTAAGAGAATCATCAGTTACGACTGGCTTTCAATTATTTAATATTTTTGAAAAACTATGTGTTGATTTATCTATTGATTGGGAACAGTATTTAGTGGGACAGTCTTATGATGGTGCTCAGAATATGAGAGGTGAATTCCAAGGATTAAAAACTTATGTACAACAAAAATGTCCGTCTGCAACTTTTATTTGGTGTCACGCACATAGGTAATTTACATTTTAGTTTTTATAAATACTATTCTTTTATAAATTTTTTTTTCTTTTAGGCTAAACTTAATTGTTGCCAAGTCTGTTGGTTGCAATATAAATGCCATAGATCTTTTTGGTAATCTAGAGTCAGTATACAATTTTATATGTGGAAGTAAAAAAAGAGTGGCTATTTATGAAACTAAACAAGATTGTTACTGCAGTAAAAGAACTCGTAGGCTCAAGCGAGTTGCTACAACACGTTGGATGTCGCATGGATATGCCCTTGATTCAATATTAGAAACATTTGAAGCTGTCATTGAAACTCTAGATGATGTCAGGAATAATGAAGGCTGTAATGACCAAAGTACTGGACATATTGCTGGTTGTCTTATAGAATACCTTCTTTCTAGACGGTTTTTGTTAATCGCATTTTGTTTTAAATACATTTTTGAGATTCTTGGACCAGTCAACATTTTATTACAAAGTAAGGATCTTGACTTACTTTCGGCAATGAACAGCATACATAATGCTCAGCTAGATATTCAGAACCTTCGTGATGGTAATATTTTTAATAAGATATTGATTGATGTTAATAATTTTATAAACAAGTTTAGCCAATTTGAATTTTCTGATAAGCTTAATCAGAGAATTCGTCGTAAAAAAAAAATGCCAGGCGAAGAGGTTTCTGATGATCCTATAATAGATCCATTAGAAAACTTTAGAGTCAATACATTTTATGTTTGTTTGGACATAATAAATTCAGCATTTGATGAATACTTTGATAATAGTTCAATTGGAATTTATAAAGATTTATCATTGTTCAGTAAAAAAAGGCTAGATGAAGTAAAAAAGAATCCAGCATCACTTCCAAAAGATGCTTTTTCAATGTTTTGTAAGGTTTATGGAAAGTATGTTGATCAAGACTGTTTAAACAAAGAGTACATTCATTTTTCAAAGATTTTTACCTCATTTGAAGAAAATATTAATCTGCCCAAATATTTGCATGGAAAAGACCTCATAGAAAAAGAAGGAGAAGAAGAATTTTCATCAGAATCAGAATCAGATAATGAAATTGAAATGGAACCTAGAAAAGTGCTTAATGTAGGGAGTATGAAAGCACTGTATCAAATTTTTCATGCTGGTAACTTGGGTTCAGTGTTTCCAACTCTTAATAATGCCCTTCAAATTGCTTTGACACTTCCTGTTTCAAGTGCTTCTACAGAACGGGCATTTTCAAAGCTCAAAATAATTAAAACTCGTTTAAGAACTACCATGAACAACACACGTTTAGAAGATTTGATGTTAATCACATGTGAACAAGACATGTACAAAAATTCAAACAAAGTTTTAGAAATCTTTGCATCAAACAGTACTGAACTATGTAAAATGATAATTTAAATAAAATATTATAATTGCCTAATGGATTTTTTTATTTATATATTTTTTTAAAAACCGATGCACAACTTGCGCAAAAATGTAATTTACTAAATTAAATTAGTACATTAAATAATAGGAATAAAATTTAGCGACATTTTAGCGGTAGGTACTAGGTATAACAAAAGTATAAGGGGTAGGTCACCTAAAATTATTTGAGCAACACCAATTTTTTTTTGGATACACGCCACTGTTCCTAGAGCAGACCGTCCTTTAAGTCATACTGATAGAGTGTGTGAACGACATTTTTTACCAATATTGGTTATAAGATATTTTGATCTTACTGGACCTGATGGGATAAAATCATTATTAGAAAGAGAGAGGCCTATATTAATGTCTACAGCTGTACCTAGTATATTTCCTAATCTACCTAAATATTTGACAAAAACTATTACCAAATGTAAAGCATCAACGGTAAGAAATGTTTTACCCAAAAAAGTTCAAAAAATGTAAGTATTATTTGTAGGTAGGTAGGTAGGTATTTAATATTATTAAAAATTATTATTTAATTGTTTCTGTATCTTAAATAGAGCTGCAAAGAATACATATAACAAATACTTATTGCTTTCGCCTGACAATACTTCACAAAGTAATACATTAACAACCACAATTATTGCATTGCTTGTAAAAATACTAAACACTGTAAATATTATAGCACTTGCAGATACACTATTGCATGACAATTCTTCTTCGCTTTTCCCTATTATTTCTCCTAAAAATATAGATTTGACATCAATAGAGATGCGAAGAATGTTAAATTACCAGATACAATGTGGGGCATTCATTATGACATTGATACAACTAGTTATTCCCATATAGAACATTTGTACACTGATAAAATTGTTCGCTTTACTTCAACTATCCCTCAGATAAATAAATATAATATTAATTTATTATGTTTTTATATTCCTTAAATGAGTTTACTCATATTTATACACCTTGTCAATAATAATAACTAGTGGCTAATATTTTCTATAAAAATTAATAACATTAATTAATAAACTATTATTGTTACTTGGTTTTTAGGTATTTTTTTTAGTTAAGGCAATTAAAATTGGAAAGGAGGTAACTAGCATAAATGATGTCAAACAGCTATTAATTGAAGTAGATCAATTAAATACATGTCCAGGTGTTGAACATCAAAATCATATGTATAGATCATCTAAATGTATGAGTTATATAAAAGGGAGACAGACAACTTGTACAAATTGTCGTTTTTTTAAAAATAATATTAATAAAAGGTCACCAAAAAAAAACTTTACAAAATAGATATACCTTTAAACTAAATAGAAATCTGTCTAAAAAGGTATTTTTTTCTATTAAGGGTTGTACCTGAATATAACAAATTATTGGTTATAATAATATTTAACTATTTTGATTATTAGGTTACTACTTTGAAAACGCAAGTAAATCATTTAATGAACAAATTTAAAGAATGTTCAAAAGACTTAAACAAATCTATTGAAAATTTACCTGCAACACAACAAGAAATTGTCGAAGCTTGTTTTAAGAAATGTTCAATAAAGTCTCCCTTTGGCATGAGATATTCAAATGAATATATCTATCAATGTATTTTAATGAAAATTAAAGGACCAGCCTTATACAGAAAAATGTGTCGAGATAATATTTTACCATTACCTTCCCAGACAACTTTACAAAATTATATTAAAAATTTAAAACCAGCATACGGATTTTAAGAAAATGTATTTGAAATTTTAGAAGAAAAAGTTAAGCTTTTAGATGTGAATGAACGACATGGTAAATATAGCTTTTAAATATTTATATATGAAGTATAAAATGTGTTATTTTGTTTAGGTGCATTGCTTTTAGATGAAATAGCACTATCATCAGCTGTTTCTTTCAACAAATCAACATTGAAAGTGGATGGACTTGTTGATCTTGGTTTATACACTCCAGTAAAACAAATAAATCAAATGGGTGATCATGCACTAGTAAACACTACTAGTATGCACTAGTTTATGTTTCAGCCTTTTCGTGGCCCATGGGTACAATCAATAGGGGCTTTTCTGAGTAAAGGAGCCGCTACAGCTGAAATATTACAAAAACTGGTTCTAGAGGCTATTCTTTTATTAGAAAAATCTGGTCTGTATGTCCATATAGTTGTAACTGATGGTGGGTCATGGAATCGTGGAATGTGGAAATTATTCGGCTTTGACGAGGATAATGTAAGGTGTGAGCATCCTATTGACCAGAATAGATGTCTTTGGTTTGCCTCGGATTTCCTTCACTTAATAAAAACTACTTGGTCTCGTGTATAAAACAAAAAATTTTAATGGTAAAATTTATTTATTTTTAATTTGTGAATTAACTAAAACCTAGTTTTTATTAGACACCAGACGTATTGTTGATTTTAAATATTGGAAACTGTTGGTCGAATTTGTTGAAAAAATCATATTAATTGTGTTACAAAATAAATAAAAATCATATATACCCTCATCAGTTTCAAAAATGAATGTAAAAATGGCAATGACTGTAAGACTAATGTTTTCAACTTAAAAACATATTTTAATAAGTTTTCTTGATATTTAGTTTTTCAGTGGCACAGTGGCGGATGCTTTGGAAGAATTACACAAACGAGGTTTAGAAGATTTTAAAGGATGTCTTCCCACTATTAAATTTATTAGGAAAATTAATTTGTTAATTGATATTATGAACTCCAGAACTGCACATACTTCTATAACATCTGACAAATAATCGCATGGACAAAAAGTTGTAATTGTATCAACTTATATGATTACCTAACTTAAAATTTTACTGATTATAGGTAGTACGAGAATACTTGGAATATTTATACAATTGGAAAAAGCTTATAACAAATCCAAATTATTTTTTGACAATTCAAACATACAAGGGGCTTGTTGTCACATTAAAAGGTACACTTGAACTTGTTAAACATATTTGCGATGAAGTTGGTTATAAATATTTAATGACAAGGCGAATCAACCAAGATGCACTGGAGGTAAAATTGTGAATATTTATTTAAAAGATGTATAAACATTAAATATAATATTTCAGCATCTCTTTGGAAACTTACGTAATGCATGTGGATCAAATCAGCATCCTGATCCACTTAATTTTATTCAAGTATTTAGGCTGTTGTAATTTTACTCATTAGTTAAACCACCAAGAGGTAGTAACGTTTCTGGTGGAGAAATACTGAACTCTCTTATACATATAAAACCTAATACCGAGCTGACTGAAAAATTAAAATTTGAAAATAAATTGGACGAACTATTAGATGCTGGAGATTTTAGTGAATTAACTGATCACACATATTTTGAACAACCATGTGTTGATAATAATATGTCAAATAACATTGATTCTTCTGCTCTTACCTATTTTGTGGGATATGTTGTCAGACAGGCACGGAAATTTTCAATTGCAAAATCCTGTGAAGAGTGTTTTAAAACATTAATCAAATGTGAAGATTTTGAAGATCATGATTGCTTTACCTTACAAAGGAGTCGAGGCAACTTATTTATACCATCAGATATTTTACTTAACTTAATATATACTTATGGACAGGCAATTGTTAAAATACTGGAGAAAGATAACTTTCAACAACTAATTTTATTTGAAGGTAAAAAATTTAATTTAAAAAATTAAATATGTTAATAAATGCTGATATGATATAATAAGTTAATTTGTTTTTTAGTTTTAGATGAAATTAAGAATCATGGCTATCCAAAAGTTGGCTGTGATGAACATAAATTTCAACTGTCTAAACATATTACCAATTTTATTTGACAACAAGAATGATTTTTGCATGTAAACAAAAAAATAAAGATGTTGAAGCTAAAAAAATACTGAAAAGAGATTAAAAAAAATATCTAAACTCATTTAATTTTTATTGTATAAATAATTGTTTTTAAAATAAAATATAATAAGCCAAGTCAGACCTTAGGCTTCAAAACATTATCCTAAGTGATAAGAAGAAATTATATTTTATGTTTGTTATAAATAAATTTCAGGACTGACCATTGAACTTGGCATCCATTAGATCTCACTTCTTTTGTTGTTGAAGTCAACAACCAAGCATATTATTTAATTGAACTTGGCTATCATTTTACATATGTTTTGTTGGGATATCATTACTTTTTTGTAAGTAAATTATTAATAGCTATTAAATCATATTAAAATAATTTCCAAATGGTTTTTAATAAACTATTGTATTTTCCTACATGTACGGGTTATAATTTTTTTTTTTTTTTTGTGTTTTATTTATATTTTCCTACGTTTACGGGTTATAATTTTTTGTTTGTGTGTTTTTATTTATATTGTCCTACGTTTACGGGTTTTTTTTTTGTGTGTCATTATTTATATTTTCCTGAACTTTTAAAATTTTTGGGTAAATTTCCCATTCAGTATCTGGAATTTTTTTTATGCGTTTTCTACTTATACTTAATTTGGCCAAGTCGGGGCGGTATAGCGTGCGCAGGCGGTTGTACTCTACACGTTGCTGTGCGCGGGTCGACAATATCGACACATATTCGGCTGTACGTAAGGTTAGCGGAACAATTTAAGTCAACACTACATTAAATTAGAGGCAATTAATTAATTAATTGAAAAATAAAACACTATAGATAATTAATTGCAAAATTATAATAAAATCAATTGATAAAAAATTAAAAATTAAAAAATTAAAAAATTAAAAAATTAAAAATAAAAAATCTTCAAGTTTCTGATTTTTTCCTTTGTATTAACCTAACTACCTATCTGTATGCCAAATTTGAACTTTCTAGGTCATCTGGAACTGGGTTAGAATTTTGATCTATAGGTAAGTCAGTCAGTCATAAAAATGACGATTTTGGGACGTTAATATCTAAATAACGGTTTGAGGTATGTTTATGAAATTTGGAAAACATATGTATCTCGTAAGTCTCAATATATGAGCCAAATTTGACATGTTTATGTGGAATAGTTTTTGAGTTATGAGGGAGTCAAAAGTGGCTCCAAATGGTTCGTGTAATATTACACACGGTGCTGCTCGCTAGTTCTGTAGCTAGAACTTGGCTTGAAACGCTACCGCGTGTCTAGATCTATCTCAGTGCCCAGTGCCCACATACTGCAGCGGTGGCGGTAAAATTCACGAGTTCTTCACGCCAGTGAATACGGTGTAAAAGTGGGGGTACATACAGTGCGCGCGCGCTATCTTATATCTCTTATCAATAATAAATATTCAATATTCATTTATTTATATTTATTATTTCATAATATTTTTTTAGCTAACTTTATTTTATATCTGTATTGATATAATATGTATCTGTATGCATGCATTTATGCCCTAAAAAACCACTAAATATGCATTGAAATAAATAAAAAACATAGTATTGAAATAAAATATTTTAATTTAAAAATCTAGATAATATTTGCAAAATTAGTAAAATAAATTATAAGATTTTTTTTTTTTTTTTTAATCATGCTTGTGGTGTAGATGCCAATAAGTTACAATGCAAATTGCAAGTTGTTGTCAAGATAAAAAAAAAAACACTAATTTTAAAATATGTACTTAGTATGAATAAAACCATCATACTAATATCTCAGGTCCAGAAAATCTTTTTGAAATTAAGTTTATCTTTATAAAATTATAAAACTTACACCTTATATAAATAATTGTCAAATATGCACCAATAAACTTGAAATTTACACTATTAATGCTATGAAATAAATTTATATTTTACTTAGGACTTAGCTATAGATCATAGAAAAACATGCAAACTCCTAGAAGTCCCTAGCCCTAAATTTATTACACTTCCATAATAAACTAAATGTTTTTAAGTCCAATATGGTTTCAGCTTTAAGCCGTCATTTTCAAAAAAAAAATGCCATTATACTTTATAACCCACCAAAATATCTATTTTGTTTTCTCAGGGTATGATAAAAAAATAGACAATTTTATATGACTGAAGTTAAAAGGCCCCTCTTTTCAGTGAATCCAGTGCAATTGTTCCATTTGTCCTTGCATAAATATGGCACTGCCAGTAAAACTCTAAATATTCCTGTTTTGCCCTTAACATATTAGATGTTAATTAGATTTTATTTAGTGTAAAAACACTCAAAATTGAAATAAGGCAGTTTTGAATTTTGATGTAAGTGATTAATTGGATGAATTTAAAAAAGTATACTGTCATAAAGTAAATAATGGCTCTCTTGCTTTCAAAATTAACTACAAATTTAATAATTCAATACTGACATAACATTTTAGTAGCTAAATGAAAAATTATATTTATTGTGGTGTTCTTGTATTTTATAGAGCTATTTTTTTACTATTCTAAAGTAGTCATTACTAAAAATAGATGAATTTTGAAGTGTGACAGTCTTGTTCTAGCTGTAGCCTGTAACCTGTTGCATTAATAAACAAAATTTAAAAAAGGTATACATTATTATTTATTATAATATTCCTACTAAAATAAAGTGTTAATTTTTTTATGTATTGATCATGACCAGTGTAAAACTATTAATTACAATTTAGTAAACTGTGGTCTGTGAACACAATTTATTTAATGTATTATTGAATTAACCAATATTTTTATACAGTTTATTAGTACATAACATTATAATCATGGTAAATGGAAAAGATACATCAATCATATTAATACATTTAAATAATAGTTTAATATGATTGGTTATTATGTTACAAACTAATACTTAAAGAATAATAATTATGAATAATAAATTAATATTATGTTTACCTGTTTTAAGCCATTAAACATATAAATCTATTAAAATATACATAAATATAAATATATTAGTTTAGTTTTAATTATGCTTAATTAAAGATTGTCCATATGCAGCTCATATGTCATCCAAGAAAAGTTTGAAATAATATGTAATATCATACATATATATTATTTATATATATGAATATATATGTCATGTAAATTATTTTAAATGTTTTAATCCAAATTCATGACTTTTTTATTGTGTTAAAAATATAAAAAAACCAAAATAAATCTGCTATAAATAAATCATGGTAATAATAATAATAATAATACATTTAAATATTAGGTTAGGTTATTTATTTATAGTGAAATTTATAAGTTAACTATAAACTAGTTTATTATTCATCAATGGATCGTCATCGAAAAAAATTGGTGATCATGGACAATAATTTAAAGTGTAAAGAATGCAATAAAACATTTAGTTTGAATAAGAGCTTATATGCTCACTCCAGAAAGTTTCATGGTATTGAACTTGTTACACCAAAGATTCAAAATTACAATTGTGAATATTGTGATAAAAAATATTCAAAAGAACAATATTTATCTGAACATCTCCAAAACATTCATGGTACCAGAATTTCAAAAAAATCAACCAGAATAATTTGTCCTTATGATGCATGTGAGGAACGTTTGTACTTATTTGTGAAACTGAGAAGTCATTTATCTGAAATTCATCAAACTGACGTTGAGCTGAAGGAACTCACTTTTGATACGATCTCTGGTATGTACATTGATTTTTTTTATAAAATAAATTGCCATAATTTAGACTCATTAAATTTGAATTAAATATATCAACAGATTTTGAAGCATGGAAGCATGACATGGAACAAAAAACGGTATCTATGTATGTACTCGATAGTGCTGAAAGAGATTTGTCTGATGGTAGTACTAAAAAACATCTCTTCTGTCATCGTTCATGGAATTATCGTAAGAAAGGAAAGGATTTAAGAATGACCAAATCTCTGGGGACAAACAAAATAAATAGAGCCTGTCCATCAAAAATTGAAATTACGACTTTCGAATGTGATGGAGTTTCAACTATAAAAGTCAAGTTTTGGAGTACTCATTGTGGTCATGCACATAATATTGGGCGTATACGATTGGATAAAGAAACAAAATCAATGATCGCAAGTAAGAATAAGAATTTTAAAGTTGAAAAAAATAATTGAAGAGAAAAGAACAGATTGGATCCTTAAATCAGTTAGTTTCTCTTCAAGTATGTTTAATTAATTAATCAATTGATTAACAATACTTATACAATTGTTCAAAAACAATAATCTTTAAAACTATTTTTTTTATTATTTTATAATTGATATTCATTTTTTTTTCCATCATTTTGTTTTACTAGGCAAATTACAACAAGGGGTCACATGGGACCATATTTTAGATGATATTCGTGATGGAACAGTTTCTGAGTCACAGCAACGGTTGCTCTTCCTTGAGCGTCAAGATTTATGTAACATTTCACGCGACTTCAATATTACATATTCTACAAAACGACACAAGGATTATGCTGTCAGTGTGTCGTTATGGGTTGATGAAATGAGAAATCTTGGGGAAGATTCCCCCATAATTTATTATAAAGCACAAGATGTTGATGATGATGATAATTCTTGTTTGGAAGTAAAAGACTTCGCCCTTATTATAATGAATAAATTCCAAGCTCAGCAAATTATTAAATTTGGCCCAGATAAAATATGCATTGATGGCACGCATGGCACCAATGCATATGATTTTCAACTTCACACACTCATGACTGTAGATGAATATGGAACAGGATGCCCTGTTTCATACTGTTTTTCCAATCGAGCTGATGAGATGATTTTTAAATTATTCTTCAGTCAAATTAAATCAAAAGTGGGAGTTATCAAACCTGAAATATTCATGTCTGATGACGCACCTGCATATTACAATGCTTGGAGTATCATCATGGGAGATGTTCCACACAGACTTCTGTGTACAGTGTACAATGTACATGGCACGTAGATCGAAACTGGAGAAAAAATTTGTGTAAAATCAAAGGCGGGCCACAGAAAAAATCCCTCGTATATAAAACCTTACGAGTTTTATTGCAAATCACATCAGTTGATGAATTTAAAACATGTCAAGATCAAGTCATAAATGACTTGTTAAAGGATGAAGATACTCATGCATTTGGAATATATTTTAAGGACAATTACTCAAAACGATCTGAGGTTTGGGCTTACTGCTATAGATTAAGAAAAGGTATTAACACAAATATGTACCTTGAAGCTTTTCATAAAGTTTTAAAACATATTTATTTAGAAGGAAAGAAATGTCAACTCTTGGATAAGACAATAAATGCTGTTATAAAGATAAATAGAGACATGATTTTTAAAAGATTAATTAAAATAACAAAAAATGTTAAGACATCCAAAGAAAAAAAAATTTGTGAAAGTCATACACGAGGTGAGTCAATTACACCAGGTTCAATTCGAGTTCTTGAAAATAAAAAATCATGGATTGTTAATTCTGTAACAGATAAATCTCAAGAATATTATGTCGCTAAAGTTGGAGAAATATGTAATAGTTCTTGCTTGAAATGTCCAGTTTGTAAAACTTGTATACATACTTTCACATGTACTTGCACAGATAATATTATAAAAATTAACATTTGCAAACATATACATGCTTGTGCATTAAAATTTTATAAAGCAGTAAACGATATATCTAATAAAAACGAAGAAACTAATGTTAATAACAATAATAAAAGGAATGATAATAATATGCATTTAAAAGATAATATTAGAGAAGAGAAAGAAGATTTATTGTCATTTATACAAGTCTCTCAAGAATGCAACAAATCTGATACAAATGGAAACATTATTTATAAAGCAGGACTCATTCAAAACTGTGTGTTTCTAAACAAATAAGAAATGAAGAAACAATTTTAATTGAAAAGAAAATGGATGATATTTTAAAAATTTTGAATAAAACTGATAAAATCCATTTTAAGGCTACAGAAAAAGTTAATATTAGAAAAAATATTGATCCTCAAATCAGATTTTATTCTACAAAAAAAAGAAGAACTGAAAAAAATCAACTTCAAAAACCTTCACTCCATGAAGTAAATACAATCCGGGAAGGGCTTGACGACGACAATCATGCTGTTAATATTCATAGTGCGTTTGATCATACTTATGATCAACAATAAAATTTTAATCATTTATAAGGTACAATTATGTTGGTTTTACGTGAATAAAATAAATAATGAGGTTTTATAATGTAACTGATTTTAATTTATTTTATACATATTTCAAACTTTTCTTGGATGACAATGAGCTGCAAATTGACAATCATTAATTAAGCATAATTAAAACTAAACTAATATATTTATATTTATGTATATTTTAATAGATTTATATGTTTAATGGCTTAAAACAGGTAAACATAATATTAATTTATTATTCATAATTATTATTCTTTAAGTATTAGTTTGTAACCATGATTATAATATTATGTACTAATAAACTGTATAAAAATATTGGTTAATTCAATAATACATTAAATAAATTGTGTTCACAGACCACAGTTTACTAAAGTGTAATTAATAGTTTTACACTGGTCATGATCAACATTTCAAAAAATTAACACTTTATTTTAGTATATTATAATAAATAATAATGTATACCTTTTTTTAATCTTGTTTAATAATGCAACAGGTTACAGGCTACAGCTAGAACAAGACTGTCACACTTCAAAATTCATCTATTTTTAGTAATGACTACTTAAGAATAGTAAAAAAATAGCTCTATAAAATACAAGAACACCACAATAAATATAATTTTTCATTTAGCTACTAAAATGTTATGTCAGTATTGAATTATTAAATTTGTAGTTAATTTTGAAAGCAAGAGAGCCATATTTACTTTATGACAGTATACTTTTTTAAATTCATCCAATTAATCACTTACATCAAAATTCAAGACTACCTTATTTCAATTTGGGGCCCAAAATTGTAAATTGTACTGTACTCATGAGTTGGTAAATTAATTAACAAATTAAATATTTAATTATTTTATTATATTATTATTATTGATAAGAGATATAAGATAGCGCGCGCACTGATATGTACCCCCACTCAGGCCCGGCGCGAGGGTAAGGCGACTCAGGCGGTCGCCTAGGGCGCCATTTTCAGGGGGGCGCCGAAATTGCTTTTTACAATTTTGCACACTTTTGTTAGTAATTTTTTTTATTAAATATAAAATTCCTAAAACTTTGTATTGAAATATAGATAATTATTATTATGGTTATTCTGTTTAGCGTACTAACGTAAAATGTTTATCTTGTGTATTGTTCTACAAATATAAAAATTCCCGAATATTTGTTATCGTTTAATCGGGATCGCGTCAAGCCATTGTGACTCGTGACTACGTCTCGTCGCCTTCGTCCGTCACTTATCAGCTTATTCTGTGTATTTAAAAATACACGTTACTTTTATTATAGTATTATACCTATATTATTATTTTACTGATAGACGATCGTACTATACGGGTCAGTGATCATACTTTTATTGTCATTTTGTTTTTGCTCTTTGAAACGAGTACTTACGCCATCGCCTAGTTGACGATTAAATTTCATTAGTTATTAGGTAAGTTATAACTTTAACAGACAATAGAAAGTAAATAATATAATATATTTTAATTTATTATTTATTAACACGTTTGCTGCTGCATCTGTTGGAATACTATATTTATTTTATGTTTAATATACCTATATGATATTTGATAAGAATTAATTAATAATATTATACAAATTATTACAATTAATTTAGGAAACGCTTTAGTTAGAATGGCACCGAAAAAGAAATTATCTGGAGCAGAAAACCAAAAAAAAAGATTAAGAGGGAATTAGAATTTAAAAAAAGGTGCTAATGCTTTATCTAAGTTCTTGCAAAAAAAACAAAGAATCAATTAACGATGAAAGCTATTCTTGAGAAGAATTGTTATCTTCTACAAGTCCAGAACAAAATATCACGTCATCTTTATTAGCTACTACAAGTTCTGAACAACATACAATTAAGCATTTATAAAATATGGATATTTCTATTGAATTTCAAAGTAATGAATTGGTTAGTAACACTGAATCATCTGAACCAAGTATTAACTCTGATCCTGCTACTTGGCCCTCATTTTTAACATCAAAACAAATTGACTATATAGTAGTAACTGGTCCCGAAATATTTACAGAATTTTCGAGTATTCAACTAGATCATGAAAAAAGACATTTTTCTGAGATTCATTTTTATCGACATCTTTCTAATGGAGAAAAATTACTTAGGCGTTGGTTAATTTACTCAAAATCAACGTGGAAAATATTTTGTTTCTGTTGTAAATTATTTGATAGAACTCCGAAGTCAAATTTGGCAATTTGTGGGTTTTCTGATTGGCGTAACGTATCTGCTGCACTTACTGTACACGAAACAGCGCCTAATCATTTTAAGGCTTATGGTACATGGATAGAAATAGAAAAACGGTTAAAACTAAATAAAACAATAGATTCAGAGCACCAGCGAATTACGAACATGGAAACTGATTATTGGGTAAAAGTTTTGGACCGTTTGTTATCAGTAACTTTATATTTATCAAAGAATAATCTAGCGTTTCGAAGAAGTTCAGATAAATTTTATACTCAAAGTAATGGAAATGTTTTAAGTTTAGTTGAAGTTTTGGGTAAATATGACGATGTAACTAAAGAATTATTACTTAAAACACTGTCTCGTGAAAAAACCGTACATTATTGCAGTCATTCTATTCAAAACGAATTAATTAATCTCATGGCCAATAAAGTTTTAGAAACAATAATAGATACATTACGTACAGCAAAATATTATTCTGTAATTCTTGACTGTACACCAGATGTGAGTCATCAAGAACAACTATCCTTTACACTAAGATTTGTTAATATAAAAAAAAAAAATTGAAGTTAAAGAACATTTCTTTGGGTTTAAAACGGTAGAAAGCTCTACAGGTTTGAGTTTAACAGACCTTCTTCTAAATACTCTTGCTGAAAAGAATATTCCTTTTCAAGATTGTCGTGGGCAGGGATATGATAATGGTGCTAACATGAAAGGGCAAAAAAAAGGAGTTTAAGCGAGAGTTTTATCAATGAATCCTCGTGCCACCTTTGTTCCATGCAATTGCCATTCTTTAAATTTAGTTGTATCAGATGCTGCATCTTGTTCTATAAATTCAATTACAGTTTTCGGCGTACTCCAAAGAATTTATGTATTGTTTTCATCATCGGTAAATCGATGGAAAATTTTAACTGACAATATAAAAGGGCTGACCGTGAAACCTCTGAGTGACACAAGATGGGAAAGTAGAATCAACAGCGTAAAAGTTGTTCGTTTTCAAACTGAACAAATTTACAATGCGCTTATTAAACTATACGAAGTTGAAAACATAGTTGCTGGAACGCGCCATGAAGCTGTTTCGCTTGCTGATCAACTTACAGATTTTAAGTTTCTAATATCATTAGCTGTTTGGTACGATATTCTTTTTCAAGTAAATCTAGTTAGTAAAAGTATGCAAGCAAAAGCAATGGACTTAATAAATGGTTTTAATATGTTAAAAAGTGCTTTAGAATTTATCAAGAACTATAGAGACCAATTTGATCAGATTTTGGTAAAAGCAAAAGCAATAGCAGATGAATTAGAGGTGGATTCTGAAATAAAAGTAGTTCGGAAGCGTATAAATAAAAAACACTTTGACTATGAGCGTTCAGATGATACTGATCATAGAACTGTACTCGAAAAATTTAAACATGAATTTTTTTACACATTAATAGACGTTGTTACTACATCATTGACAGATCGTTTTGAAATTTTAAAGATCCATGTTGATTTATGGAATTTTTTGTACGATTTAAAAAATGCACCTGAAAATGAAAACGATTTATTGAAACATTGTATGGATCTACACAATCACCTTAAAGATGGATCTGACTCTGATATTGATGGTGTCGAATTATGCACAGAAATTGTGAACATCAAGCAATTGTTAATTTCTTGTTTTTACGTAAGTTCACCTCTTAATATTCTTCAATACATTTTTGACTATGAACTCCAAGACATATTTCCAAATCTTTAGATTGCTTTAAGATTATTATTGACGTTACCAATGACAGTAGCTAGTGGTGAGCGGAGTTTCTCAAAATTAAAACTCATAAAAACATACTTGCAATCTACTATGGCTAATGAACGTTTAGTCTCACTATCGGTTTTATCTATAGAAAACGAAATAGCTGCGGAAATTGATTTTTCTACAATTACAGGACTGATAGTGAGTCACTTAAATCACTAAAAGTCACTTTTTTCTGTGTTAAGTCACTTTTAGTCACTTTTACAGACCTACATTCAAATATGATCACTTTTTTCACTTTTTATTTGATATTTTGGCTACTACCACTAATAAATAAAATAAAATTACCAACAATTACCTAATAATACCTTTATTATCTATATTTTTTTTGTGAATCTTGGATCATAATCCTAAAATTATTAATTTGGAAATTAGATTTTGATAAAATATTATTCTCATAGATAATATGAGATAAGATAGTTGTTCTTTATGGCTGTGCATAGAATAATCAATAATAATTAATATTACTGATATAATATGTTTTTATATAATATATATTATGTTTTCGTGTATGGTGGTCGGTAACAATTACGGTTGTAGTACAACCATGGTAACAATAAAAATATGGCCTATCCGTTCTATATATGATTATTCTGGTGTAATTTCATATCTATGTCTATGCATATTTTTCCATGAAATCCTGAATATTCTAGATATTATTATCCTTGGTTAAATATATATTTTTATTTTTAGCCATAGATATTATTATAGTTAATAATATCATTAAATATTAATATCTTTAACCATTTTCTTCCCTAACCTTTATTATTCATTACTTAAGCTACATAATGGCCATAATGTGCTTATAATAAATTAAATGACAAATTTTTGAATTTTTATTACCTGCCTGCACAAATCACGTTTTTATGATATAAGGTGTGTTAGTTTGTTCAGTTTTTATTTTAAATTTAAAAATGCTTAAATGTGATGCAAGAGATGACTGGTTTTTCAAAGATGATATGCAAGGATACAAAGTATCAGATTGGGGCAGAAAAACTGATTGTTCGAGTGAAATATTTTGTTTTATTTATATTTGTACTGTTGATGTTAAAAAAGGTTTTCAAAGTCTTACTCAACATGCATCTACCAAAAAACACAAACAAAATGCCCGCATAAAGCTTAATATTAAACAACTAACATTAACTACAAGTACAACTACTACAATTGAAAACAATTCTCGGATTGAAGATACATTAGTTGAAAAAAACAGTAAGTCATCTACATTTTCTACAGTTCATCTTTATAGTATAAGTGATCAATCAGTAGTAGCAGAACTGATTTGGGCATTAAAAGTTGTATCAAGTAATTACTCATTTTCTTCAAGTGATGGCATTGTGGAAGTGTTTCAGACAATGTTCCCTAATGCTATACCCAAAGGTTTCAGTATGAGTCGCTCAAAATTGACCTATTTGATAACTGATGCCCTTGGACCATATTTTCGTGAAGAATTGATTAAGGATATTGCCAATGAGTATTTTAGTATTATCTATGATGAAACAACAAACTCAGGTGGGAACAAGGAACTCCAAGTGTTAATTCGTTACTATTCTACAAGTAAATGTAAGATTATAACTCAACACTTACAGACAATGTTCATAGGAAAAGCTACTGCTGATATCTTGAGTGAAAAAATTGTTAGTGCTGTGGAAAATGCAAATTTATCATTAACTAAATTGTTGATGCTGGATCTGATGGTCCAAATGTCAATAAGAAAGTTACTCGTCTTATAAATGATCAAATTCTACATTGTAGATCAAAAAATCTAATCAACATTGGAACATGTTCTATACACACCATACATAATGCCTTTCTTAAAGGCATTGATAAATTTGGCGAAAATGCTGAACAACTAATAATTTCAATATACTACTATTTTAAAGGTTGGCCAACCCGCTAGGAAGAATTTGAAACAATTTTAGACAAGTTAAAACTTCCAATCAGGCGCTTTATTAAGCATGTCCCTTCTAGGTGGCTGACATTACATGACTCTGCCAATAGAGTTCTTGAAAATTGGTCAGCTGTCGAATATTACTTTTTGAAGTTTATTCCGCAGCACAAATCAAGCGTTTTACCAACAAATAGTTATAAAAAAATTAGAGAATTTCTTTTAATTATAACTATAAAATGTGAAATGATATTTATTCAATCTAGTGCAAAAATATTTATAAAATACACAGGCACTATGCAAAAATCAGAACCGTTGGTGCATGTAATGTATACTGAATTGCACAGCCTCTTGTGTACTTTAGTTGGCAGAATTTGTAAGACTGAATACATTCCAAAATCATTTTTTAATACTAAAGTTGATGATCTACTGACAGTGGAAAAAATGGTAGCGGTTAAAGATATTGTTGTCAATAACCTAATACAAGAAGAATTTAAAGAGAAAAAAATGGTTGGTAAAGATATATTGTTTTTTTTGAAGAATGTACAACAGCACTATATTGCTGCATTTAAGCATGTACTTGAAACATCACCCATACAAAATTCTTTTTTGAAGCATTTACGATGTTTGGAACCCTTGGAGCGTCTTAAAAGTCGTTCTTTTAACAGCATATTAAAATTGAGTAACGATTTGCCATTTGATGTTGATGATGACATTTTACTTGATGAATGGAAATTGTTGCAATTAGATAAAGATGAGAAAGAAAGTGATCTTAATAGAATTGATATTTATTGGAAACAATTCTTTGAAAAAAAAAATAGTACTAACAGTTTGAAGTATCCTAATGTAACTAAGATAGTGAAGTCATGTCTTTCCTTGGTACACGGTAGTGCAGTCGTTGAAAGAAACTTCTCAATATCTGGGAAAATGTTGACAGATGAACGTGCTTGTATGAATGAAAGAACTCTTAATGCATTGTTGGTTACCAAAGATAGTTTAAACCACTATCAAAATAAACCACAATTGGTGTTGATAACAAAAAACTTATAACCATGGCAAAAGGAGCTCATAAACATTACAAAATTATTTAGAAGAGCAGAAACTAATAAAACATCAAAAAGTGAAGATAAAAAATTAGAAATACAGAATATGAAACAGTTAGAAGAAACTCAAAATAAAATTAAAGAAAACCAACAAGAAATACAAGAAAAAGAAAAATTACTAAAAATTGCAAGAGAAAAAGAAACCCAGAAACGAGGAGTTGCTAATAAACTATTTGAAGAAGCCAATAAACGACTAAAAAAGGCCATTCTTGAGAATAATATCCAAGAAGCTGAGTTAGCTCATGCTATGCTACAAGGAGTGAATACAGTGAAAAAAGAAGAAGAACAAAAGAAAAAAACAGCTGATGCCCTTCAAATACAATTGGAAAAAAAGAAGGCATCTTTGATACAACATTTGTCAAATGCAAAATAAATATATTATTGTTAAGTAATTTTATATAACTCAATGAGACTGTTTTAAAATTAAAAACTAAGTTGTTTAATTCAATATTATTAATTATTCATTACTATTAATATGATTATAATTTATTTATGATATAATTATAAAAAGCAATTTAATAGGATTTCATAAATTAAAATTATTAAGTTTAAAATGTTATTATTTATACATTGGTATAATATTTATTAAATTGATTATTTTATCTTTTAACATTTTTTTCAAAATGTAATCATAATAATATGATATTTTGTTTAATTTAATTTAAATATATAATTCATGAAGTGTTGAATTATGCAAATGATTTTTTAGTTAGTTGTTTGGTTGAGTTGTTGAAACTGAAATATAAATGTAATAAAAATAGATATGCAAATAGTGAAATATTATAAATCATTTTATAGGTTTCATGGTGTTTTGAATTAATGATTACTTATGTGAAAAGATTATATATTTTTCATGTAATTTTAAATAGTTAGCTAGTTATAATAATAATAATTATAGTTAGCTAGTTACTTGCATTATTTATCAAAAATAACTTATGATGATTTTTCAATAATTAAAAAAAAACATTGGTCACTTTTTTCACTATTTATAAAATTTTTATCACTTTTTTCACTATTTTTTAAAAAATAATCAGTATCAGTACTGCAATTATACGGAGTTTTGCCGAGAGAAAATCAAGAAAAGTGTTGATCGATAACAAATTTAAATAAATATTTTATTTATGTTATGTTTTATTGTACACTCTGATTCCATTTATTATTAATTTCTGTATTATTATTATTTATTTATTTTTTTTTTTTTAGTAGTATGTAGGTATTTTATATTTAAAAGGTAATATTATACCTATTACATTATATTTCTTTATACGTTATTTTTTTTTAATTAAGACGATAACAAATAATGTACAAACTACAAGTTAAGAATTATACATCATTTTTCCGTATTTCTATCCATGAATAACATTTTTTCCGAGTATTATAATATTATGGGTTGTATGTAAAAGGCGCCAATTGGCATTTTGGCCTGGGGCGTCATTTAGCCTTGCGCCGGGCCTGCCCCCACTTTTATGCGGATGCCAACCGCATTTACTGGCGTGAAGCACTCGTTAAAATTCTATTGTCTCGGCGGTGGCGGTAAAATTGTGTCCAGACTCATTTTAACGCTACCGCCACCGCCACCGCTACCGCTGCAGTGTGTGGGCACCTTTAAGGTTATAAATTATAATCACTTACTTTGGTAATCTGTGATAATATCTTTTATTATTGATCAACAGTGGGTCAAGATTACTATACATTGTATTCTTAGTATATTTTTAGTCCGTGGTCTGTTATAAACAATCAACGTCTTTATCAATTGGACATATTCTGTAATTATCATTGTGTTGTGTCGTAGAATAATATTGTTTAACTGTGTTAGTTATGGGTGGGGACGATTTTTTTTGGGTTACACAGGTTATGGACGGGTAATAACTTACTAACGAGTAACGGCACAGATTTATACTGCCACCGTGATTACGCTACGTAATACCGCAAGCAAGTGTGAACAGTAAACGCTTAAAGCGTCTTCTATTGTTCTATTACTGCGTTTTGAAATAACCGTATTCTACAAATGGATGATTTAAAATTAAAAGTATAAACGCTAAAATTAATTGTAAAAAAGTATTATACATTTCTGGTAATAAACACATGAATTATTTAATCGATAATTGCGAGTATTATTGTATTAATATAGTTTATATACCAGTACAAAACTTATTATTATAATAAATCAGTGGCGTGGCGAGTGATATATTAACTGCGGGCAAATATATATTTATAGACCCCCCCCCCAAAAAAAAAATATAAGACAAGTATTAAGTGACAATATTTTTTAAGTATTTACAAAATTTAAGTTACCAAATTGTATAAACGAGTCATAGTTAGTTGAAAAATTACAAAAGTAAACTTTCAGAATAGAGATTATTTTTAAACATAAGTACATAACATAAGTAAATAAGGCAATGTTATTGTCAATGGGTACAATTATTATTGATGAATCAAAATTAAGACGGTAACAACTGTTTTGATAAAATATCTGATGATCTTGCTAGCAGATCAGTTGCCTTCTCAAGATCAATTTCTATATCTTTTTCTGAAGATATTAGTATCAACGATTCCAAACGGTCTTGTTGAGTAGAAGTCCTTAATCTATTTTTTATTATTTTCAACTGAAAATTAAAAAATTAAAAATAAATTTAATATACTTCTGTTATACTTTTTATAACTAAACAATAATAATAATAACAATAATAATAACTAATAATTAAATATTAATACAATTTACTGGCATACCTTAGAAAATGTACGTTCAGCAGATGCTGACGATGCTGGTATTGTACATAATCCTTTGTACGCTAGATATATGTTTGGAAAAGAAGCTGTCAATCCATGAGAACTAAGCAGATGTAGCATAGATGATGAAAATCCTTTAAGGTTGTGTTCTTTTTTTGATGTATTACATGTATTTTCATTATAGTTTTCATCATCTTCAGTATCAACAGCATCTTCATTATTAAACGATTGAAATATATTTGAATTAGAACTTGCATTTTCCAATGCCTGATAACTTTTAGCAAAAACTTTGTATTCAGTTTGAAGATTTTCTAAATGTATTTCTGGTAACCATTTAGCCAATTCACTGAACTCATTTTTAGACAGTGCATACTCATTATTATTTTTTGTGTACAATATTCGTTCTTCAGTTAACAAACTTAGGTCAGTTAGAAGACCTCGAGACGAACGAAATCTATTTTCCAATGTTTCATTGACAGTATCCAATGAATAATAGAAGAATTCTATTTTAAATTTAGTTTGAATATCTATATTATACTCATCTTGACATAATTCTCCTGGCATTTTCTTAATTCTTCGAATACGAATTTCTTTTAAACCAGTTACATCCAAATTATTATCACTAGCAAATGATTTTGATTCATCGATTAGTAATGAAAACTGTTCTTCCGATCTTAGAACCTTGAGTCTATTCTGAACACTATCAACCAAACATAGGGCTTCTACATAATCCAACCTGGGTGATTGAAGGTAACTTGATAATGGTGTTGTGACAGCAAATAGTTTTCTCATAAAAATCATAACAGCAATAAACACAAAAGATGAAACACTATGATATAATCCTCTGGCTTGTATAACAGTTGAAGCATCTTCAGATTTTAACAAACTTTCTAAAGTTTTAATAACAGCAAGGTATTTATGATATATTACATTGATGGCGCGGTCATGTGAACACCATCGAGTTGTTGATAAATTTTTCAATCTTAGCATTTTATCCTTAGGATATAACTTGGTTTGATTATCAACGAACTCGGCATTTCTTTTCCTGGCGGACATAAAAACAGTAAGAGCTTGGACAGTGGTGAAAAATTGTTTTGTATAAATACTAGATTCACAAACATTAACCACGACCAAATTCAAAATATGAGCAAAACACCACACATTAACAGCTCTAGGATTTTCATTTTGTATATAACTTTTTAAACCACGATATTTTCCTTGCATTGAACTAGCACCATCAAAAGCTTGTGCACATAATTCTTTCTTCCAATTTATATTATATTTTTCACAAATACTACAGAATGAATCAAATAAGCCTTTACCAGTTGCATCTTTAGCTACTTCAACTGATAATAAACGCTCTTGTATATCACCATTATCCATTACATATCGAACAACAAAGGCCAATTGTTCTAAATGAGTAAGATCTGTAGTGGTGTCAATAATAATAGAAAATAATCCACTTCCCTTTAAATCATAAATAATTTTTTCTCTTACAATGTTACTTAAAATTGACAGCATTTTATTTTGTGTATCATTTGATAAATAAGTAATTCTATTTTTTTTTGAATTCTCAGCTATATTTAACAAATGTGTAGAAAGATAAGGATTATAATCACCAAGTAGATGAATAAGCTCTAAAAAATTTCCTCTATTACTAGACAGGTTATCTTCTTGGTGGCCCCGGAAAGCTAAATTTTGTCGTGCCAAAAATAAAACAGCCTTGAAGATAGTTAAAAACAATTTGTCGATTTTCAACAATTTGTTTATTATTTGAAACATTTAATCCAATATCAACTCTTTGGTTTCTTAGATACATTCCTCGACTTATTTCAGCAGTTAAATGATAAGAACGACATTCATGAGACTTCATACGATCAATAAGATGTTTCCAATTATTAGTTCCGTCTATAACTAACAAATCTTTTTGTGCATCTTTTAATCCAAATAACTTACAAGTAATACAGTAAATTTTATCAGTTTTGGAAAATACGATAACCAAAAACGTTGAACTTTTTTCCCATTTCCTACATCTTTGTAGTAATAATTCACACTAAAAGATCTCCCATTTTCAATTGGAAATTTTTTATTTACCAGTTCAGAAGAAATTGGTTGACATGGTCCCATATTGGCTAACATCATACGTAGTTCTGGAGATATAGATTTCATCTTGATAAATAAACTCGGATCATTTGGAAAAGTATTTACACCATTGGCAAGTTCGTTTTGTGGACCATAATGATCAATTTCTACTGTTTATAAAACAAAAGCAATTTTACTAATAAATCTTTGTAAAATTATGAGAATATTTTTTTTATAAAATACGAAGACAAAAAAATAACATAAATTCAGAAAACAAATTTTGATTAAATTTCACAAAAGTTATTTACTGATTGAAATATACTATTCCAAGTTACTTTAATTTTTTGTTATAAAATA